>NC_139699.1:44488447-44505947 GCF_964188405.1 Protomyctophum parallelum | reverse complement strand
GACTCACTGCTGTCGTTTAGCATCAGTGCAATTTGAAATGTAATTTTGAAATGAAATGTACTATTTTGTAATGTAATATAATGTATTTTGTAATTTTTGTTATGTTTTAATTTATTTCTGGACTCTTGGAAGATTAGCCGAAAGGCTAAAAGAGATCCAAATAAAAAATAAATTTTAAATCAAATCCTATATCTGATTGCACGGTCAACGTTAAACTCACTTTGCCACTCGATTTGCCACTCGATTTCCCATTCACTTCATGCATGCGCATACCCTCTATAGACAGCTGTAATGTATGCGACGAGTTAGAATGCGTTGTATAGGCAGGCTTCTCTCGCTCTCTCTCTCTCTCTCTCTCTCTCTCTCTCTCTCTCTCTCTCTCTCTCTCTCTCTCTCAGAAGTCTGATATGGGGGAGGTATAGATTGATGTCACTTCAGGTGAATCAGTGATGGAAAAAGTACTCAGATAATTTACTTAAGTAAAAAGTAATCAGTACTGCAGTATACCGTATACCGGTAAATGGTGCATTTATATAGCGCCTTTATCCAAGGCGCTTTCACATTCACCCATTCACACACATACATGAGTTAAAGTACCAAAAGTAAAAGTACTCAATTATGTCCCATTTCTAGTTTTATACAAATGTATAAAACATCATTTGAAAGCAGAAGATCTACAAGCTCATGACGCGTCGTGAGCTTGTAGATCGAAAAATGTAAATATAGGGTTAGAAGTGGTAATGCATGTGTTGTATAATAATGTTCAAGCTATACAATGTATAGACTATAAAGTTTTCAAATAAATGTAGTGGGGTAAAAGTACAATATTTGGATCCGAGATGTAGTGGAGAGTATATATAATGTACAATTATTGAAAATGGGAAATACTCAAGTAATGTACTTGTGTACTTGTGTTTTAAGCATTATGTTATACTTTAGCTATTGCAAAACAGCAGATCTACAAGCTCATAGCGCGGCATCGAGTGCCGCGCTATGAACTTGTAGGTCTGCTATTTTTGAAAAATTGTGAAAATGTTCCTCACATCTTTGAATATATTATTCTTTCAGAGTTTCAGTTTTTTACTCAAATCTTTGCTTCTGGGGAGGTCCCTGAAACAACATTTCCAGATGGGGGGGTCGGCAGCATATTACAATATAATTTTTGGGGTCCTTGACATGAAATATTGAGAACCACTGATACAGAAACATGAGGCTTTTCAGAAAAAAATACATTTTAAAAAGACACTACAGTATTTCCACCACTGGTATAGGAATCTATAGCAAATAACACACGTCTGACATTGCACAGTATACTAATGCAGTTATGGTATACAACCAGTGTATGAAATGCTCTACTGAATAACCCACAGTTCAGTCATAATGCTATACAACCAGTGTATGAAATGCTATACTGAATAACCCACAGTTCAGTCATAATGCTATACAACCAGTGTATGAAATGCTATACTGAATAACCCACAGTTCAGTCATAATGCTATACAACCAGTGTATGAAATGCTATACTGAATAACCCACAGTTCAGTCATAAGGCTGTGAATATGTTCTACTTCCACACACACTGTTATCTGGTTAGAGTGCAAACACGGGAGGATTAGCCAACGGGCCGCCGAGCTGGAAGGCTCCAGTCTGTCTGTCTGTCTGTCTGTCTGCCTGCCTGTCTGCCTGTCTGTCTGCCTGCCTGTCTGCCTGTCTGTCTGTCTGTCTGTCTGTCTGTCTGTCTGTCTGTCTGTCTGTCTGTCTGTCTGTCTGTCTGTCTGTCTGTCTGTCTGTCTGTCTGTCTGTCTGTCTGTCTGTCTGTCTGTCTGTTGTAGTAGTAGTAGTAGCCTAGTACTCTGTCTGCGTGTTATGATCTTGTCTCTGTGTGTGTGTGTGTGTGTGTGTGTGAGAGAGAGAGAGAGAGAGAGAGAGAGAGTCTGTGTGTGCTATAGTCATATATGTGTGAACACACGCACACACAGTATTTGCTCACCCGTCGTACAGTCCATGAATGGCCTCAACTTCCCTCTGATCTACAGTCAACAATACATTTAACCCCTATAGTCTGTGTTTGTGCCCTCAGTTTATCCATAAGGCTTCCAGACTGAGGGATCCAAAACATTAGATGTCGTAATGTCCCACACTTTACTACGACAATGAGGGGATCCATTTAGATACATTTGGGGTAGATAACAATGTTATTATAAATAGGTTTTTTTGCAGGGGGGGGAGGAGGTTGTCTTTTCTTTCTTTTTTTAGCAAAGCCTATACAGTAGCTGTAAATCCTGCTGAAATGCAGGTGAATGTCGCATACCTATGTGTCATAATTATGTGCTCCGCTTGAATATGATAATAATATACAACTTCGATTGACTGTCAATCGACATGACCGCAGTGATCACTTAGGATCACTGCGGTTGATTGATAAAACGAAAACCCGGAAAACGACAGGATTAAGGTTGGCGGACATGCGTTAATATTATGACCGCTCTGCGACATGCTTGCGGTTATGTTTAGGTGAGGGTTGGAGGCTTGCGGTTATGTTTAGGTGAGGGTTGGAGGCTTGTCATTTTCAGTATAGGCTCCCAGCATATCCAGTAGACCATAAGATCGGTTAACATGTCATCAACGCCCATCGCAGCCAGTAGGCTCCAGACTACATGCAGTAGGTCCGATCGGCTTGATAAGATCGGTGTAATAAGTAATCTACTGGGAATTATCGGTTGATTTTCGGTCGAAAAGGCTCTTTAGACTCTAAATAACATGAAAGCTCTCTGCACACCACTAAGGTGAACTGCTTTAGACTCTTGGCTCTTGCGGCTGACAGTGTTACTAGGGGAAAGGTCAGCCTATATATAATGTGTTGATATTGCAGTGCAGTATACTATTATGCGCATTGTACATAAAGTATAAGACAAATACGTTCAACTACCTTAAATAACATCGGATATCATTTCACACAATTTCATCATGATAATATGTGTAGCCTGCAGCTAAAAGGCTACAACCTAACTTTCATTGAGGTGACATCATGAAGGCTTTTTTATTCATGTCTGTCTTCATGCCGTGACTCTGCAGGAGTCCAGCCATCTTTAAGTGCGTGTGTGTGTGCGTGCGTGCGTGTGTGCGTGCGTGCTTGCGCATGGGCGTGTGTGCGCCTGTCTGTCTGCCTGTTTGCGTGTCTGGAGCTTATCTTAAAATCCACTGGATCTCTTGCGCACAGTGCCAGTATGCCACAGAATCAGCCCTTCACTAAGTCCCTCCCCAACCCATCCTTGACCAATAGGCACGTTAGCAGCAAAGAAAGCTTGACCTGCATAGCAACCGTTGCTAAACTATTTGGATTGGCATTGGACAATCGCTTTTTGGGGTGGGATTTAGTGAAGGGCTTAATTACTGCCATCCCCGGCATAGTGTCTCAGGGAGGTAGAGCGCCGAGCGGCCATCTTGGTATCTGAATGCTCTATGTTCCATCCCCGGCTCCTCCTCCCATGTCTACATGCCAGGAGTGTCCTTGATAGGACGATTCACTGAACTCACAATACGATTCAAATCACGATATTAGGTTCACAATACCATTTTTCACGACTTTCTTTTTTTCCACACAAATGACGATATTTTTTTATTTTATAATTTTATTTTCCAATACTGTCTGCACTGCAGTCTGCATCAACACCCTGTGTTCTTACTGCCCCGCCACTATATATGAGTCAACAACTGACCTATAGGACGCTGAACAAGTCAAGGGAGTTTAACCTGATTGTGCCCTTTTGGAATCGCGATGCATGTTTTTATTAAATCAATTTGAATTGTCACCGCAGGGTGGATATAGAGGGTATGCGCGTGACATCATCGTACCTGGAAGTTATGCGGGAATGCCCACTGAGTGGCAAAAAAACTACTTTCTGGCCTTGACAGCCCATTCATCCAAACAGAAAAGTCCTGTCTGATTGCATTAAACAATGTTAAACTCACCAACATTGCAGCTCTACGAAAAGCTTGAATTATCCTCTTTCTATCTGCAAAGTTTTTGGTTCATAAAAATCCACCATAGAAACGTTATGGGCTACTTTCTGTCAAGAGTTTGGAAGTGGTTGTTTTCAATAACACAACATTTTGTGTGTGTGAACGGGTGAATGTGAACCACATTCATTGTAAAGCGCTTTGGAGAAAAGCGCTATATATGCGGTCCATTTACCAGGATTTAATACTTTTTGAAATATTTAAACATAGTAAAAGTTAGTTGGGCTCTCAACATCCACCTCTCACAACAACATAGGAGGCACTGCTCTGAAGGAAGTCAATGACTTCAAGTACCTGGGCTCATGGCTCAACTCAACAGAGCAAGATCTAAAAGTGAGGAAGGCACTTGCATGGAGGGCCCTGAATGGCATGGCCAGTGCATGGAACTCCAACCTCCCCCGACAAATCAAACTTCAAGCTTCTTCTACGCGACGGTAGAATCTGTTCTCCTATACGGCAGTGAATGCTGGACCCTGAAGCCAACTCTGCAGAAGGCTCTAGACGTGGTGCTACAACAGAATGTTACGTGGAGTGCTCAACATCAGCAAGAGTACACATGTTACCAACGGGGATCTGTATGCCGGAATATTCAGGGTGAGCGACAAAATAGCAGCCATGAGAATGAGACTCGCAGGACACTGCCAAAGACACCAGGAGCTCCCAGCCAGCAGACTGGTGCTGCTGGAACCAACACATGGGCACCGGTCACAAGGACGTCCCATACTAACATATGTGGATGTACTCAAGAAAGATGCAGGAGCGCAAAGCACCAACGAGCTGGCCGGATGTATGGAGAACCGGGATGACTGGAGGCGACGATGGAAGGCTCGTCTGAGGACGACCTAGAGAGAGAGGCTGATGCCTTCTCCAAATGTGGAGTCAATACATCATAGATAGGTCCTCACCTTAGAGTATATATGAATAGAGACGGCACCGGATTTCTCCTCCCATCCACTTGCATGAGGCGATTTCATTCCTCCTTCCGGGTAGGAACAGAGTGCATTCTGGGATGGATTGGGTCCAAACACATGAACGCGCTGGCCATTGACTATCATTGCACGCGTTCACGTATGAAACAGCGTTCACGTGTCATCATGAACGTGCGCAATGATAGTCAACGGACCAGCGTGTTCATGTGTTTGGGGCCAGCGCTGCAATACCAAATTCGGCCACTATGTCCGTTTCTCCTCAGGGTTTCCTCCGGGTGCCGTCTCTATTCATATATACTCTAAGGTCGTCACAGGTTGGCCTCATGATGTCTGAGATCCCATGCTAAGATCCACATGATTTGGTTGTTAGAAAAATAGGGTGAAATTATATGTCTGTCTGTCTGTCTGTCTGTCTGTCTGTCTGTCTGTCTGTCTGTCTGTCTGTCTGTCTGTCTGTCTGTCTGTCTGTCACAAATGCATGCACACACACACACACACACACACACACACACACACACACAGACACTTCCTCACCTTTCACTGCTATGTGGTCCCACGTTACATGAGAGAGAGAGAGAGAGAGAGAGACTGACAACCATAAAAAGAGGGAGATGAGAGAGAGAGGAAGGAAGGGAGGGAACAGTAAGGAGGGAGGGAGAGGGTGAATGAATGAAAGCAAGAGAGAGAGAGAGAGAGACGGGAGGCGCTCAATTTGCCATCAGGGGTGCAGTGAGGCAGAAAGTATCCAGGAACGTGTGTGTGCGCGCGAGTGTGTGTGTGCGCGCGCGTGCGTGTGTGCGTGTGTGTGTATGTGTGTGTGTGTGTGTGTGTGTCTAACAAGGGAGAAAAGACAACTCATTTGAATGTGAGATGGGAGAGGGAGCGTGGCATGAGGGGTAGAGAGAGCGAGCGAGGGAACGGGGGATGATAGAATGAGAGATGGATGGAGGGAGAGATGAGGCACAGAAGAATGAATATGGATTACTGGGATGAACATTCTATTATTTTGTGCCCATTCCTCTGATCTCCTTGTCGCAATACTATAGGCCTTTGTGCGTGTGCGTGCGTGCGACCGCGCGTGTTTGACAAAGACACAACATGAATGTGGGATCATGCAGTTAGTGTGCGACTGTGCGTGCGTGAGCGCGTGTGGAAATGCATTTGATGATGAACTGATTATTCATATGTGACACACAGTATGTATGCATGTGGTTTTACAGTATTGTGTGTGTGTGTGTGTGTGTGTGTGTGTGTGTGTGTGTGTGTGTGTGTGTGTGTGTGTGTGTGTGTGTGTGTGTGTGTGTGTGTGTGTGTGTGCATGCGTGCAATGTCAATGGGTAGATATTGGTCTGGTATCTCTGTGTGGAACCTGCATTTTCAAGGAGTTGATAAAAAAATGCTCACATTTGCATACTGGAGCCCTGATTGGTGCCCCACAGTTTAGGGGGCAGAGAAATCCAATCTCAACCGAGCGGGACCAGACCAGATATGCCGAGGGCAATTATTGCGACCGAAGGTCGCAGTTAACTATGGAATTGCGCATTTCCCATGTGTTAGTCACGCCTCCATATATGGTCACACCTCGTGACATCACACCTCCATATATGATCACACCTCGTGACATCACGCCTCCATATATGGTCACACCTCGTGACATCACACCTCCATATATGGTCACACCTCATGACATCACGCCTCCATATATGGTCACACCTCGTGACATCACGCCTCCATATATGGTCACACCTCGTGACATCACGCCTCCATATATGGTCACACCTCATGACATCACGCCTCCATATATGGTCACACCTCGTGACATCACACCTCCATATATGGTCACACCTCGTGACATCACGCCTCCATATATGGTCACACCTCGTGACATCACGCCTCCATATATGGTCACACCTCATGACATCACGCCTCCATATATGGTCACACCTCATGACATCACGCCTCCATATATGGTCACACCTCATGACATCACGCCTCCATATATGGTCACACCTCATGACATCACACCTCCATATATGGTCACACCTCGTGACATCACGCCTCCATATATGGTCACACCTCGTGACATCACACCTCCATATATGGTCACACTTCGTGACATCACGCCTCCATCTATGGACACACCTCGTGACATCACACCTCCATATATGGTCACACCTCGTGACATCACACCTCCATATATGGTCAAACCTCGTGCCATAACAGGCATAAGTAATCATTACCATACTTCAAAATACTACTTTTTCTCCTCCAAAAGCAAGGTAATGTTTTATTGTTGTAACAGACTGCCGGTGTGCCAAAGATGAATTTCCATGTTATGTCAATTTAATGGACAATAAGGTTTTCTTTATATTTATGTTGATCCTTCCCCACCTGTTCTGACATTCCATACTGTATGTTGATCTGACCTCATCAAACCCTATCTCTGATCCATAGCTCTAATGCCGTTGCATTTAGAGCTTCTGGGGCTCGCATAAATGCAGACCAGCCTCTCGTCTGTAGCGCAAATATAAAGAACGGTTTATCTACTCACCAATACAAAGGCGGCTTGTGTAATTAGAAAGCCTACTTTCTGCGGTGGACGCATTCTCAGCCCCCCACCACACTCTCAGCCCCACCACACTCTCAGCCCCACCACACTCTCACCCCCCACCACAATCTCAGCCCCCCACCACACTCTCAGCCCCACCACACTCTCACCCCCACCACACTCTCAGCCCCCCACCACACTCTCAGCCCCCCACCACACTCTCAGCCCCCCACCACACTCTCAGCCCCCCACCACACTCTCAGCCCCACCACACTCTCACCCCCACCACACTCTCAGCCCCCCACCACACTCTCAGCCCCCCACCACACTCTCAGCCCCCCACCACACTCTCAGCCCCCCACCACACTCTCAGCCCCACCACACTCTCACCCCCACCACACTCTCAGCCCCCCACCACACTCTCAGCCCCCCACCACACTCTCAGCCCCCCACCACACTCTCAGCCCCACCACACTCTCACCCCCACCACACTCTCAGCCCCCCACCACACTCTCACCCCCACCACACTCTCAGCCCCCCACCACACTCTCAGCCCCACCACACTCTCACCCCCCACCACACTCTCAGCCCCCCACCACACTCTCAGCCCCACCACACTCTCACCCCCACCACACTCACAGCCCCCCCACCACACTCAGCCCCCCACCACACTCAGCCCCCCGCCACACTCTCAGCCCCCCACCACACGTATACAATGCACTTTTAGGACAGCAAGGGATTTGTTTTCCACCAGAAAAAAAAACAATACTTTTAGTTTCTCCACAAGTGAGTTGATCAAATAGAATCCATTTCCGGATACTGCTTCGTCTGTTTCTCGCTCAAATGTTTTCAAAAACATTTCCGAGAGCAATGTTTAGCTGTAAAGGACATTGAGTGTGTGTTTACATGGCTGTCATGTTGGAAACAGCAGTAAGTCAAAGCGCGGGCACAGCAGGTGCTCCGAGGGTTTGATTAGGCATCGGTCTGTTATAGAGCGGAGCGGTCTGTTATCAAGAAATAACGGACCGCTGAATTTGACGATCGACCAATCAGAATCAATTCATTCAACCAAGCCGTGTAATAAATTGTCATATCACACAGCCCTAATATATATATATATATATATATATATATATATATGCGCATACTCTCCTCCCTTTCTCACATTCTTAGAAACGTTCTCTCCGTTCTATCCCACCCCCCACGCCCCCCCCCCCCCCCCCTCTACCTCTCTCTCTCTCTGGTTGAGTGGTGAGCAGACAGGAGCAGAGAGAGATGTGAGACTTGCTCAATTTGTCCTGACATGGTCAGCTGGGAGAGGAGTGTCAGAGACTAGAGAGAGAGAGAGGGGGGGGGGGGGGCGGAGGGGGGAGGAGAGAGAGAGAGAGAGAGAGATAGAGAGAGAGGGAGGGGGGGGGAAGAGAGAGAGAGAGAGAGAGAGGGGGGGGAGGAGAGAGAGAGAGAGGGGGGGGGAGGAGAGAGAAAGAGGGGTGGTTGGGAGTAAAGGGAGACAGAGGGGAGATGAGGAGAAAACAAAGGCATGTATAGAGAAGACAAGTGGTGGAGAGGAGGTTAAGTGTGTGTGTGTGTGTGTGTGTGTGTGTGTGTGTGTGTGTGTGGGGGGGGGGGGGTGGGAGGAGGTTGGGAGAGAGATGGTTTGTGACACGTTGGTCCCTGTTCCCCCTGTGATGGGGGGATGTTCCCCCTGTAGAAACAAGACGGGGGGGCGGGGGGGGGGGGGGGGGGGGGTATCTCATCTTGGAGGCTAAGGGAGCGTGGATTCCCATGGGTTTGTCGTTCTCAGCACCTTGTTATCCTGATATCTCTCTTTCAATCTCTCTCTCTCTCTCTCTCTCTCTCTCTCTTTCCATTTCTCTTCTTTTCTCTTTGTCTATATGACTGTTACCCTCTCCCTTTCTCTCCTTCTCCTTTCATCTGTCTCTTCCCTTCTGCCATGCACACACAAACAGACAGACAGACAGACAGACCCCCTGTTCTATCTATCTATCTATCTATCTATCTATCTATCTGTCTGTCTGTCTGTCTGTCTGTCTGTCTGTCTGTCTGTCTGTCTGTCTGTCTGTCTGTCTGTCTGTCTGTCTGTCTGTCTGTCTGTCTGTCTGTATATCTATCTATCTATCTATCTATCTATCTATCTACGACAGCATTGTAATGTGTGTGTTTGATATGTAACGTTAAGGAAATACAGAGGGCAAGTGGATGATTAGCCAAGATGAATTCAGAAATACAACGCAAGCATGCACGCATGCACACACAAACGGCCATCCGCACACTTGTTTTCAAGCTCCAAGGACTTACTTTATTAAATGGCACAACCGCCGCAATGTTTTGACCTCTAGGTCTTCATCAGGCAACTATCTGTGTGTGTGTGTGTGTGTGTGTGTGTGTGTGTGTGTGTGTGTGTGTGTGTGTGTGTGTGTGTGTGTGTGTGTGTGTGTGTGTGTGTGTGTGTGTGTGTGTGTGTGTATTGTTAGCGTCCTTGTGGTGGTGAAGCTCTGTAACACTGTACAAGCCAAAATGTAGGTCCAAAATACAATACTTAATGGATCCGTGAAATTTGTTTTTCCGATACCCGATTTGTTTGGGGATGTTTTGGATCCAAAACCTAATGTGACCTTCTCTGATGCTCCTGAAACCTACTAAATTGACCCGTACAGTTGGTTGTGCGACGTGACTAGGATGTTTTGGATTCCAAACCCTAATCGGATTTGTGAAATTAAACTGTACAGTATATATCAGATTTGTTCCGAGATATTACAGAACCGACCCACATACTGTTGGGTATATATCGGCCTAATAATTACAATTGCTATGACTATATAGGTAATGGTATAGTCTAGTGACGTCAATGGAATTGACTAGACCATAAGACAACGGAGTTAAATTGCGTGTTATGATCTCGGTGAAGATCATTGAAGGATTGGATCCCATGAGCGTTCACGCTGTGCACGCTTTTGATCCCAGGAGGTATACTGTATTTTGCGTGTCTTAAGTACCAGGTCTTATTCCCTAACTTGAGTAAACTAAAGACCTGGAGGCGTGATCAATGCCATTTGGCTATTCTGAGTGTCCAAAGAGCATTGATCACGCCTCCTGGTCTTTAGTTTACTCAAGTTAGGGAATAAGACCTGGTACTTAAGACACGCAAAATACAGCCCATAGTTTCATACAGTCACTGAACTCGGCCAGCTGACGGTCAGCACTATAGGTTTACAACCTTTGAGAAAGGGGGCACTTATTAAGGCAAAATGCTTTTGGGGAGCCGAACCTCAAACCCCCTGAAATGCATGGAAATCTAGACGCATTTCAGAATCGTAGTATAACAAACAATAATGCAAGAACAACGCGATTTAATTACAGCTGCATTATACAACTGCAATACTGCATTATACACTTACTGTAACACACAGTTCATATTCATACCCTATACAGCACACATAGCCTATTGTCTATACATATTATTGTCTCCACCAGGCCGAAGGCATGTGGGGAGAGTATGTTTTGCACTCCGTCCGTCCGTGTGTCCGTGTGTCCGTCCGTGTGTCCGTGTGTCCGTGTGTCCGTGAACAGCTAATCTCGGCCACCGTTAACCCGGTCGATGCCATATTTTGCACACACACTCCCTGGATGCCAACGATGAACCTCTGCCCCAAACTTTCCAGAACAGCCTGTTATAGCGCCACCAGGAGGCCGCTTTGTGCAAAACAAGTTTTTGCACAGTACACCTACAGATTTGGTCCAAACATCACGCAAATTGGTACACACTCTCTCTAGAGCCATTCAACGAAACGGGTCTTTCAGATTTATCAGACTCCATCCTGATTGGTTAAGATTGGCTTCCAAAGTTCACAGGAGTGCTCAGTTTCAAACAAAATGCTGCAAATCATGAACACATCGCGTGATTTCCTTGAAATTGTGCACCCACATTCCCACTAGGCCGAGGACGAAATGCCACATGAACAATCTCAACTCAGCCTCAAGGTGGCGCTATAACTGGCCGAAAAGTGTTTTCACCTCTAACTGCACGGATCTGTGGATAACCTGGTGGAGACCTGTGCCCAGAAGGGCACTTTTTCTAGTCTATGTATGTTTTGCAATTTTTTGTGATGTGCAATCACTCTAAGGAACAGCAATGTCCGTGTTAACCTATGTGACTATGTTTGTGGCTATGTGACTGAGTACCAGTAGGGGCAAAAGTGGCGCTGTTGTGCCAAAAACAGAGAGGGAGATAGTGTTGCACTGTTGCCTAGTGCTAATTACAGAGAGAGAGAGAGAGAGAGAGAGAGAGGGGAGTTGCACCACTCAGTTCACACAGGTGTGATTTTTAATTGGCAAATGGCAATTGTTTCCAAAAATGCTTTAGAAAATGTTATGAAATAATGTAAAGTATGCATGATTTGAACCTGCTAAATTTACCTTTTAACCTATTGTTTATGCCTGATGGCATGCACACGTTTTAGAGTAATAGTTGAAATTAGGCCTTAGATGGCACATTTTCAAGCATGCTCAAATCATGTATACTGTACCTTATTCCAGGCCATTTTCCCAAAGCATACAGGCTTCTCAGGTGGCCCTGCGCTCTTTTAAAAAACAAAATGCTTTGATTCAATTGATTTCACAACATATATATGTTAGCCTCTGGGGTCGCTTACAAGGAATCTACGGTGTTCCCTTGCTTCTATGCTGCTGGCTTCTCACTTTACGTTGTTTGCATCATGGATTATCCCATTTTGGGCGGGAACCCCTTTTGGTGTTTTAAACATTATGTTATAATTTACCTATTGAAAAATAGCAGATCTACAAGCTCATAGCGCGCCACTCGGTGGCGCGCTATGAGCTTGTAGGTCTGCTATTTTTGAAAAACTGTGCAAATGTGGCACAAATCTTTGAATATATATTATTTCAGAGCGAACGTTTTTAACTCAAATCTTTGCTTCTGGGGGTGGCGGGTCCCTGGAACTACATATTTTGAGATGTCGGTGGGCCAAATACCGATAATTCTGGTGCTCCTTGACATGAAATAGTGTGAGAACGACTGACGTATAGAAACATGAGTTTAACGACTGACGTATAGAAACATGGGTTTAACGACTGACGTATAGAAACATGGGTTTAACGACTGACGTATAGAAACATGGGTTTAACGACTGACGTATAGAAACATGGGTTTTTCAGACTGACGTATAGAAACATGGGTTTTTCAGACTGACGTATAGAAACATGGGTTTAACGACTGACGTATAGAAACATGGGTTTTTCAGACTGACGTATAGAAACATGGGTTTTTCAGACTGACGTATAGAAACATGGGTTTTTCAGACTGACGTATAGAAACATGTGTTTTTCAGACTGACGTATAGAAACATGTGTTTTTTAGACTGACGTATAGAAACATGGGTTTAACGACTGACGTATAGAAACATGGGTTTAACGACTGACGTATAGAAACATGGGTTTAACGACTGACGTATAGAAACATGGGTTTAACGACTGACGTATAGAAACATGGGTTTTTCAGACTGACATATAGAAACATGGGTTTTTCAGACTGACGTATAGAAACATGGGTTTTTCAGAAAACTGTCAGGATTTTTGAAGACATTAAGTAGAATGGTTCCCAGGTCTAAATGGGTTATATACCGTGGCTAACTGAAAAAGATTTGCCTGGGAGGCTACATAATCACACACTTTCTAGCCACCCTTATTTATTTATATAGGCTTTCTAACCAACCTTATTTTCCCCCAATCAGTTCTATAATGGTCCGTCTTTAGTCTTTAGCGTTGTCATGCTTGCAGGTTTGTTGTGCATTGAATGGAGAGTGGCTGTAGGTTAGGGTTCAAATAGTTATTTAGTTATTTATATAGTTGTTTTATATCATCATCATTTTCTTCTTCCGCCAGAATCATTCACATCACATCTTTCAGGAACAACATTCTAGAATGACAGTTTACATTAACAACACTGTAGAGCGAGGACATTTACATTAACAACACTGTAGAGCAAGAACATTTACATTAACAACACTGTAGAGCAAGAACATTTACATTAACAACACTGTAGAGCAAGAACATTTACATTAACAACACTGTAGAGCAAGAACATTTACATTAACAACACTGTAGAGCAAGAACATTTACATTAACAACACTGTAGAGCAAGAACATTTACATTAACAACACTGTAGAGCAAGAACATTTTCATTAACAACACTGTAGAGCAAGAACATTTACATTAACAGCACTGTGTAGAGCAAGAACATTTACATTAACAACACTGTAGAGCAAGAACATTTACATTAACAACACTGTGTAGAGAAAGAACATTTACATTAACAACACTGTAGAGCAAGAACATTTACATTAACAACACTGTAGAGCAAGAACATTTACATTAACAACACTGTAGAGCAAGAACATTCTGGAATAACCAAGACTATTAAATAGCTCGAACTAGTGCTGGTTGACTAGGCTAGAATTAGAATGGTAGTCTTGGTAAAGCTATGCAGGGTATCTGGGTGGTAAAGCCAGACACCTTGGTTCGTATGTGTTGACATGTTCTTGATCTTGGATCTTGTGTCTTGAGTGTTGTCTTGATTCTTGTGCTATATGTGCTGTATCCTGAATCCTGTGTCTTGCTTGAGTGCTGTAGATTCTGAGGATTTGGGATCATTGGAGATACCGCGTGCGTTGCTTGGTATCTGAGGTTTAGAGGCTGGGATCTGCCTTTTATGATGAGTGCAAGTCTAGTGTCACGATGATATCACCACTGTGTGTATCCATCTTTGGGGTTTCTACATTAATCTGATGTCGGCGCTGGATATCAATGTTCTCTCCATATATGGGACTATAGGTTATCCCCATATATGGAGCTCTAAGTAAAAGCCTTCGCAAAACAAAGACAATAGAATGAGTGCTAACATTCTGGAATGGTGACTCTCTGAAAGCTTTGCACTTACAAAATAAAATTAACACTAATGTGTTATGCTGTGCACTGTATGTGTCACTGTATCAACATTCAAGACCGTATATGCACAGAAAGTGAGTGAATGCGAGTAAATGGTTGATTGTTCAAGAGAGGGGTGAGTGCGTGTGCGTGCTGAGTGCGTGCATGTAGCCGGCGCCCACACTTTGAAACAAAAACAACCAGTCAGACATGAACAGCAGAGCTTGGGAGCCATCAATATTTCAGTCAGGTGTGTCGAGAAAGAGAGAGAAAGAGAGGGGGAGGGAGGGAGCGAGAGAGAGAGAGAGAGAGAGAGAGAGACATGAAAGCAGGATAGAGGAGGGATACCTCACAGCTTCCTGACAGACAGAGAGAGAGTGCAAAACAGTTTGTGTGCATGCTTATCTTAAGTGTGTGTGTGTGTGTGTGTGTGTGTGTGTGTGTGTGTGTGTGTGTGTGTGTGTGTGTGTGTGTGTGTGTGTGTGTGTGTGTGTGTGTGCGTGTGTGCGTGTGCGAGCGGGGCAATACTGCCAATATGCCTGCATGTTTGTGTGTGCACAAAAGTGTGTGCATCTCCTATACACTGACAAGAGAGGTGTGGGGGGGTATTAACTATGAGGGTCTGAACTAAGCACCCGCCCCCTACACATACACGCACCCTGTCACCCCTCCCCCTCCACCCACACACACACACACACACACACACCTCTGTCACCCTGCGTCTAATCAGGAGTTTAAATCAATGACGTTGTCCAAAACTATAATTGCCGTCTCTTAAACTGCTTCTCTCGCAATATGCTTTCACCAAGAAACCTCTCGGCAGCAGAAACACGCCTGTGTGCGTGCGTGTGTGTGTGTGTGTGTGTGTGTGTGTGTGTGTGTGTGTGTGTGTGTGTGTGTGTGTGTGTGTGTGTGTGAGAGAGGGAGAGAGGGAGAGAGATGGATTAAGAGTATTTTCTCATTATGCCAGTGTCTGAACGAGTAGAAAGTGCTTCTCACATTGTTTTACAGCGTCCTGAAAGCTCAGAGCTCAGCGCTAAGCAGTTCCAACACAGCTCTGCCCGTCACCCTGAGCTGTGTACACACTAAAATCCTCAGTGGCCATTCTGACCTGAGATCAGATTCATACGAGGTTTCCACTGGACACACACTGGTCTTGATTAACCCATTCTGACCTGAGATCAGATTCTAAAAATGTCAGTTGTTCTTCGATTTAAAAAAAATAGCAGACCTACAAGCTCATAGCGCGCCACTCGGTGGCGCGCTATGAGCTTGTAGATCTGCTATTTTTCAATAGCTAAAGCATAACATGATGCTAACACCAAGATGGGTTCCCGTTCAGAATGGGTTAACTCTGACTCCTCACGGTGTATACTTGGCTGAGTGCTGTGGCATGCAACCACAATATAGCCCGACTGCAATCTCACAATGCATTGTGAGCTTGCAGATCTGCTGTTTTTTCTTTTTTGCTGCTGCGTGACATGGGCGCGCAAGTAAGTGCAAATCATGTAGAGTGCACAAGTAATTGTCAAAACACAAAGATTAGAATCATAATATAAAGTGAATACAAATAAATGATGTCATGGTATATGTATTGTCTTTAAAACCTTGAAAGATTCATTTTCATTTTGATACTGATGCATAGGAAAGTAGGAACTTAACACACTTGGACACGCTGAATCTTTCAGAATAAAGGTCCTATAGAGTGCCAAGCAGATGAGGGAGATTTCTTTCTGAAAACACTCGCCTTCCCCTTTCCCCCCCAAAAAAACGGGACGTGAAATCTTCCATTTCTACATCGCGCTAGTACGTCTGATCTCTCTTTAAAAAGCGTTTAATATTGTAACTGAGATGCATCATGAAGTCAGGAACTAGTCCAGAACATCTGCTTTCTGATCAATCTGCACGGAGGCAGCGTAGATTCCGAGAAAATAGGGAGGTTTGTCGGGCCATATATATGAATAAGAAGGTAAGGACACCGACGTCATTTTCGCTATCATGCAATTCCAGAGAGCAGATTTGTCGCACCATGGGAGCCAAACTACAAGTGGAAGTTCGGTGGAAGCATGAGTCGATGAGATCTCAGTGACCAGCTCATGAACAAACACTATTTCTGTAAAGTACTCTCTTCTGGAAAATAACAGAAGACATATAACACATTATAGTCTGCTGTGTTGCTTTTCGATGTGTACGCTGTTTAATTTTATATAGGTATCTGAGCACAAATACGTTTCTGGACGTGTCAAGTATGGCGAGACTGTCCATCGTTTCCTGTCTGGCAGCCAAATCTCGCGATACCTCCAAAGCAGAAACGATACCTGCCGTTGTTTAGATCCTCAATAAAAGTATGTCGTGTGCAAAAAAAAAAAAGCAAATGATTAGGAAACAACATACGTGTTCTTTTATATTACTAAACCGATATGTTCATAAATAATGTTTGTTCAAGAGCTGGTCCAGCTGGCTCCATTCACGTGTGTGGACGTCTTGGGCATCAGAAGTGTTATAATTATATTATTGCGACTGAAGGAATCGTGCGTTTCCTGTCAGTCTGTTGGTCGTGGTGAGAGCGCACGTGACATCATCAGGGATGGAGATGTCACCAATATTAAGCCCATATATGGAGATCCCTGATGTCATCAATATTGGCCAGCAACTCTATATCTGACCTCAAACCCTTAGATCTCCATATATGGAGCTGACCTGTTCTGACATTCCAGGATCATTCCCCATCCATCCTTCTCTACGATGTTTGGATGTTGAATCTTGATCCAAAATGCCGCAGCTCGCTTGGTCCTCAACCAGCCAAAATTCCCCCTTCTATACGCTCCCTCCATTGGCTCCCGGTCGCTGCCCGCACAGAATACAAAACTCTGATGCTGGCATTCAAAGCAACCAATGGTATGGCTCCCCCATATCTTGCAAGTATGATCAGGACCACCACATAGTCAGCGGTATAGGCCCGCTTAGTCCCAACATATGTATTGTCACATCACAGGTTTACAGGTGAAAACAGTGGGTGAAATTTGTTTTTTTCGCAAG
>NC_139699.1:44482452-44488247 GCF_964188405.1 Protomyctophum parallelum | reverse complement strand
CACAGTGAAATCCTCAGTGTTAATGTAGCACTGACACGTGTACTAATGGAGTCAAATGGACCCTTGCAGTCCATTTGTACACATATAGGGGTCCATTTGTACACGTATAGAGGTCCATTTGGACACGTATAGGGGTCCATTTGGACTCATGTAGGGGTCCATTTGGACACGTATAGCGTTCCATTTTATGGGTCCATTTGTACACGTATAGAGGTCCATTTGTACACGTATAGGGGTCCATTTTATGGGTCCATTTGGACATGTATAGGGGTCCATTTGGACCCCTATAGCGGTCCATTTGGACCCCTATGGCGGTCCATTTGGACCCCTATAGCGGTCCATTTGGACCCCTATAGCGGTCCATTTGGACCCCTATGGCGGTCCATTTGGACACGTATAGGGGTCCATTTGGACACGTATAGGGGTCCATTTGGACACCTATAGGGGTCCATTTGGACACCTATAGGGGTCCATTTGGACACGTATAGGGGTCCATTTTGACTCGTATAGGGGTCCATTTGGACTCGTATAGGGGTCCATTTGGACACGTATAGGGGTCCATTTGGACACGTATAGGGGTCCATTTGGACACGTATAGGGGTCCATTTGGACACGTATAGGGGTCCATTTTGACTCGTATAGGGGTCCATTTGGACTCGTATAGGGGTCCATTTGGACACGTATAGGGGTCCATTTGGACACGTATAGGGGTCCATTTGGACACGTATAGGGGTCCATTTGGACTCGTATAGGGGTCCATTTGGACACGTATAGGGGTCCATTTGGACACGTATAGGGGTCCATTTGGACACGTATAGGGGTCCATTTGGACACGTATAGGGGTCCATTTGGACACGTATAGGGGTCCATTTGGACACGTATAGGGGTCCATTTGGACTCGTATAGGGGTCCATTTTGACTCGTATAGGGGTCCATTTGGACACGTATAGGGGTCCATTTGGACACCTATAGGGGTCCATTTGGACACCTATAGGGGTCCATTTGGACTCGTATAGGGGTCCATTTGGACTCGTATAGGGGTCCATTTTGACTCGTATAGGGGTCCATTTGGACTCGTATAGGGGTCCATTTGGACACGTATAGGGGTCCATTTGGACACGTATAGGGGTCCATTTGGCATGAGAGAGAGAGAGAGCAGCAAGATTCGTGAGCTGCTGTGATAGGAGAAGGATATCAAGTGGAACACAACCACCCTAAAGACTAATCATTGTGTCTATTCCTGCACTGTCTGCATCGATTGATCTAAGTAGGGGGAACACAAGGTGAAAGATTAAGACAGAAAGAGAGACCTACATCTCTCTCTGTCTGTGTCTCTCTCTCTCTCTCTCTCTCTCTCTCTCTCTCTCTCTCTCTCTGTCTCTCTCTCTCTCAATTCAATTCAATTCAAATCAATTCAATTCAATTCAATTCAATTCAATTCAATTCAATTCAATTCAATTCAATTCAATTCAATTCAAAAAAGTGTAACAATACAACCAAAACAAAATGTATACATTGTGTAGTGTGTACATACGTACGTGCACACACACACACATTCATATACCTTTGATATTGAAAGTATACAGAATTTCATATTCTGTCCTTGAAAACCTCAGGGTTTTCTCTTTCCCTGTTTCCACTTTTCCACTTCCCTATTTACCTTTCTACAGTATTTCTTTACTCTATTCTCCCCCCTCTCCCTCTCTCCCTCTCTCTCTCTTGCCATCTTTATTAACAGTAGAATTCTTCTGTTGGCTTGAGCCTCGATTTGAATAAATTGAACATAACATGAGCTTTTTGAGAAGAGAGGATTCTTGGCAGGTGTGTGTGTGTGTGTGTGTGTGTGTGTGTGTGTGTGTGTGTGTGTGTGTGTGTGTGTGTGTGTGTGTGTGTGTGTGTGTGTGTGTGTGTGTGTGTGTGTGTGTGTGTGCGTGTGTGCGTGTGACTGTGTATCGAGTGTGCGAGAGAGAGAGAGAGAGAGAGAGAGCACAGAGACTCCTAATCCCAGTGGAATAACCCACTCATGTTCTGTTTGAAAGCTCTGTGTAATTAAAGACACGCACCTCTCCGAAGTCACTTATTACAATACAGCTCACCATCTCCAGCACATAGCACATACACTCATGTAAAACACACACACACACACACACACACACACACACACACACACACACACACACACACACACACACACACACACACACACACAGAGAGACACACATCCAGTGCTGTCTTTCCATGTCCGAACTGTATCTAATTACCACCAGGCAGGTCTAATTTAACCTGCATGGAAATGGGGGATATGGGGGATGGCATTGATATTAATGGGTAGGGGCATATAAACATAATATTTAACGACAAGACAGACAGACAGACAGACAGACAGACAGACAGACAGACAGACAGACAGACAGACAGACAGAACTGAAGTTTGTGTTTGGAAGTTAACGTGACATTCAGTCAACATTCTGCCTTCTGTTTTGTACTCTAATTAATTTACAGTTACATATGTTACCTGCTCGCGCACGCTCTCTACATCTCTCTCTCACACACACACACACACACACACACACACACACACACACACACACACACACACACACACACACACACACACGCACATGCACACACGCACGCACACACACACACACACACACACACACACACACACATACACACACACACAACAAATGAAAACTCAAAAAACATTGTTTCATGTCCATTTTCATTTCAGATGTATATATTCCTTGTTGAAATGTTAATTTTTAATATGGTTATTTAATAAATAACCATATGCTCAAACCATATGCTCTATGAAGATAATGACTCTGTCTGTCTGTCTGTCTGTCTGTCTGTCTGTCTGTCTGTCTGTCTGTCTGTCTGTCTGTCTGTCTGTCTGTCTGTCTGTCTGTCGGTTCTAAGGAGTTGACTCTAAATCCGTCTTGACCCTTTGGTGTGTTTTTTTGCCATTGAATCCCATGCGTTGAATCACTAGGGTCAACGTGGGTCAACGTGGGTCAACGTGGGTCAACGTGGGTCAACGTGGGTCTTCTTGAGGCTTTAGTGTGAAGACGGACGGCACACATAGTGTCAGTGTGTCCGCTCCGCGTGCCCAGTGCCCACGCTTTGCAGGCATGCGTCGAGCGGCAGAGTAAGACTGCACTTGTATCACGTGCTGAGATTAAAGAGAGAATTAAATGATTTTAGTCACTTTCAGCCCTAAATACTTATACATCATACGACAAACTGACAAAATAAGCTCACCATGCTTTGTCTCTGGCTGACTAACTGACTGACTATGTCTATAATCACTTGTCATCGCATTGCATTTCTGTGATAGCAGTGTTGTTTTTGGCAGCACATTTTAGATTTTAGTTTTAGTCATAGTCTCTTGAATAGTTTTCATTTAGTTTTAGTCACCTGGAATGTCTTAGTGTTAGTCTAGTTTTAGTCGACTAAATCTACAGGTGATTTAGTCGACTAAAATGTGTTTCGGCGGGCCTTTGATGCCGTGGTAATGACTGTTTTTACACTTGCTGGAAATAGTCTATTTTCAACACTGCTGCGCAGGCCAGTTTATAGTCTGTGTATACGCCAACACAACCACACCCTTTTGTGTTTTGACGTTGAGACCCAACAATGCTGTTCAACGTGTCCTACATCAAACTGCCTAAATGACAGATTGTTGTTATGTTGATGTTGTGTCCGATGGGGATGATAATGACCCCGGAGAAAAGTTAACCTCGTTTGGAGTTTATTCTGTTCACATCTGACCAAAAAGAAAATCGAGAGAATTGTGCAATTTATACACAATTTCACAAACAACTTTGACCAATTACTCTATACACAGTTGTGGTCCAGTTGAACACCATATATCTCTCTCTCACACACACACACACACACACACACACACACACACACACACAGTCCAGAGCTCCCTCTATTGGCCGGTAGTGGAGCGACAGCCTCCTCTGTGGTCTGCAGAGCTGTTCAGCCTTCATATCAGCAGTGGTGGGAGAATTACTCAAATGTTTTACTCATGTAAAAGTACCAATACTGCAATATATAGAAATACAGTTACAATTACGTAATTACTCGAGTAAAAGTACAAAAGTATACTCAAAATATACTTAAAGTAGGCCTACGTAAAGTAAAAGTCCTCATTATGCAGCATTTCGTTTTCAAATGTATACTCATCTTTAGAAAATGGCCTATCTACTAGCTCTGAGCTTGTAATGGTCTATTTTCAAATGGCCAAAATTAAGTAGTGGTAAATGTGGTAAATGGTGAATGAATGAACGAATGAACGAATGCATAGTTTATTTCGGTCATTAAAGCATATACATAGTCAATTACAACAAACTTTACAGAAAACGTTTGGACCGAAAAGGTGTAGCTGTAGCTTATAGTGCCTGGCTGACCCTTTCATCTTACAAGTAATAACAAAAAAATAATAATTGTGCATTCCTATAGCACCTTTATCCAAGGCGCTTTACATAGACGGCACCGACCAGCACATCAGGAGCAATTATAGGTGTTCAGAGTCTTGCTCAAGGACACTTCGACACTAACTCTGGGGGAGCCCACAGGGTTCGAACTGGCAACCTTGCGGTTGCACTTCACCCCTGTGGTGAAGTGGTGGAAGTGTTTTTTAATAATAATCAAAGTAACTATAGCAACTAAAGTTTTCAAATAGTGGGGTAAAAGTACAGTCGGTGATTTCATTTTCTTTCCGTACAGTGTTCTCCCCTCACAGTCGTCGTTTTCATTATTTATTTTATGTCGTATTGGGCGGGAACCCATTTTGGTGTTAGCATCATGTCGTGCTTTAGCTATTGAAAAATCACACCTGTGTGAACCGAGTGGTACAATTCCCCTCTCTCTCTCTCTCTCTCTCTCTCTCTCTCAGCACTACCCCTCTCTCTGTTTCTGGCACCCCCTACTGGTATTAATAAATGCATGCACGCAGTATTACCCCGTGTTCCAATTTCACGCATGCGTACACCACTCGTGCTCATGATGACTGATACATGATACACACAGACATTCCTGGTTGTAGGAGTGGTTGCACCACTCAAAAATAGCAGATCTACAAGCTCATAGCGCGCCACGGCGCGCTACAAGCTTGTAGGTCTGCTATTTTTGAAAAATCAAAGAGCGACTGACATATAAGACATTTTTAGAATCTGATCTCAGGTCAGAATGGAAAACTGTCAGGATGTAGAAGACATTTTTTGAATCTGATCTCGGGTCAGAATGGGTTAAACCTGTACTCGTGGATCATGCAGAAATCTGAACATTGAAATTGAAGCAATATATAACAATGAAGTGTTTTTTTTTCTTTTTTTTAAGGTTTTTTTTTTGCTTTTCTGCTTTTATTGATAGAAGTGAAGATGGACAGGAAAGAGGGAGAGAGAAGGGGGGGGGGGGGGGAGACATGCATCAAAGGTCGTCATGACCGGGACTCGAACGCGCCGCGCGCTGTCAGTCCAGAGCCCTATATGTATGTGCCTGGCCCGCTAGGCCAGCGGGCCATCCCAATAAAGGGTTTCTGTAGACAATTGTCTTGCCTGCTGATATACGTGTGTGTGTGTGTGTGTCATGCATATGAGCATGCGCGCGTGTGTGTGTGTATGTGTGTGTGTGTGTGTGTGTGTGTGTGTGTCATTCATATACGTATACGTGAGCATGTGCGTGCGTGTGTGTGTGTGTGTGTGTGTGTGTGTGTGCGTGTGTGTGTGTGTGTGTGTGCGTGTGTGTGTGTGTGTCCATGGGTGGCCTCAGGTCAGCTGTTT
>NC_139699.1:44477452-44479952 GCF_964188405.1 Protomyctophum parallelum | reverse complement strand
TAGCCCTCTCACTCTATATCTGTCTCTCTACACACTCACCAAAACACCCCCCATCCCAGCCCCTCTCACTGTCCTCACGACACACTCCCCAAATCACCCCCCATCCATAGCCCTCTCACTCTATCTGTCTCTCCCCAAATCACCCCCCATCCATAGCCCTCTCACTCTATCTGTCTCTCCCCAAATCACCCCCCATCCATAGCCCTCTCACTCTATCTGTCTCTCTACACACTCCCCAAATCACCCCCCATCCATAGCCCTCTCACTCTATCTGTCTCTCTACACACTCCCCAAATCACCCCCCATCCATAGCCCTCTCACTCTATCTGTCTCTCTACACACTCCCCAAATCACCCCCCATCCCAGCCCTCTCACTGTCCTCACGACACACTCACCAAATCATCACCCCCCCCCCCCCCCATCCACAGCACGGCCTCTCACTCTATATGTCGCTCTACACACTCCCTCCATCTGACGAAGGAAGGAAGGAAGGAAGGAAGGAAGGAAGGAAGGAAGGAAGGAAGGAAGGAAGGAAGGAAGGAAGGAAGGAAGGAAAGAAAGAAAGAGGGAGGAGTAAAGTGGACGAGGATTTGAATCCTCTTTTCTGACGGTACTTCTCAAATATTTTTGTGTCAAGGACCCCCACAATGATTCAAAAATAATAATAGCTATTATTATTAACACTTTTGAAACAATTCTTCAAAGAGAGCAGATTTACAAGCTGTGAGCTTGTATCAGCAAAATGTGAAATAGCCGCATGGCAACACATTATAGCTGCAGGCACACCCTGGAACCCCTCCAAGGACCCCTGGGGGTCCCCGGACCACACTTTGTGAACCACTGTCCTGTGTCACAGTGGTTCCCAATTTATTTTAGCTCAAGACCCACAGGACTGACACTAGTGGGGGGGGGCACGGTGTCACAGTCTGTGGTGCTGTCGCCTCACAGCTAGAAGGCCCTGGGTTCGATTCCCGCTGAGGAGGCTGGGGGCGTGCTCTCTCCTCCGTGTCATCAGTGCCCATACCCGAGGTGGGGTTGGCGAAAGGGCCTTTCTGTGTGGAGTTTGCATGTTCTCTCCCTGTGTCCCCTAGGGTAGGTACCCTCACAAAAAAAAAAAGCAGTAATCCTGGTCTCTAAATTATACCTCCCCCTGGCCAGCCGGGGCGCCTGATGGAGGGGAAAGGAACTGGTCGGAATAACGTGTTTTCCGGAGAAATTCCCCCCTTTCAGGTGAAAAGAAGCCACTTGGACTCCTCATGCATAGAAGGAAGCATGAGTTCTGCCAAATTGGCAGAGGAAGTGTAGCGCCCAGGATTACATTAGATAATTGACACTGGGTGAAAGAAATGGGTTGCAAAATCGTGGTAAAAAGTGAAAATAGCAGATCTACAAGCTCACAACTCGTCGCTTCATGCCTTCACGTTCGGCTATTTTCACTACTTCTAAAACATTATTACATGTTTCATGTCTTCGTGAAATTACTGAAGAAATCATTGAATTTGTTTTTAATTCATGGTATTTTTTTCCTCAGATGTTTTGAAACAATACTAATGAAATGATAATGTAGGAAACACAAAAATGAAGAGGCCCATGAAGAAGTGTCCACGACCCACAGATGGCTCTAAAACACAGTGTTGATTTCGTCGACTAAAACTAAGGGCGAAAAATGTTCGTCGACTACCTTTTTCCACTGACGAAAACTGAATGGAAACTAAATTATAACTAAGCCATGATGACTAGAAGTGAATATATAGTAAATATAGTAAATATACTGACAATTTCGTCAACAAATAAAAACTAGACTAAAATGTTGGGAAGGGACTAATGGACAAAATTGGTTGCATGCTGAAACTCGCAGATCTACAAGCTCACAAGCTTGTAGATCGGCTATTTTCAGAAAGTGTAAAATCAGTCATTACGACGGCATCAAGGCCCGCCAAACTACATTCTTTAGTCGACTAAATCAACTGTAGATTTAGTCGACTAAAACTAATATCAAAATGTGCTGCCAAAAACAATAGCAGTGCATGTTGAGGAGAATTGAGGTGAATGTTGTTCCACAGTGAAGACTCCAGTGTTCCGTGCAGGGCTGCTGGGGATACACTGGGAATACTGGGAGAGGACAGGGCTCAGCGTGAACTGGGAAAACCTCATTCCCAATCATTCCACAACAAAGAACAAGGCCGGGAATCTCTCTAATCCCCTCTGTTGCTGCTGAGTTGTGATGGGCTCTGCTGTGACGCGCGCATGTGTGTGTGCGTGCGTGTGCGTGTGTGTGTTTGTGCGTGTCTGTGTGCGTGTGTGTGTCTGTGTTTGTGTGGAATGTATATGTCTTAATGTTTGATTTGATGTATTGTTAGATTTGTTCTTTTTTTATATATATATGTTCATATAAGCTTAGCCTGGAAAATAAATCTTATTTTTAATCTGGCACATACTTTTTACTTTTTAATTCTTTCTTTCTTGGAGGATATTATGTCCCAAGTATGAATGCTGACCC
>NC_139699.1:44464952-44469952 GCF_964188405.1 Protomyctophum parallelum | reverse complement strand
ACGACTATGGATGGAGCAAATGTTAACAACATGAAATGTAAAAAAATAAATAAAACCATACAACAGTGTGAAATTAAACCCCTGTGACACAGTTAAAATGCAGTATTTCTCCCCATAACACACCGTACCTTACCTTACGAGACTTGCAACAGGGGGGGGGGGGGGGGGGGGATTACGTTATTAATCTAGGAGATTCTGCACTTGGTTTGCTCTAACAATGAATGGCAGTGGTTTTACCCATTCTGGGCGGGAACCCCTTTTGGTGTTTCATGCATCATGTTATACTTTAGCTATTGAAAGATAGCAGATCTACAAGCTCGTAGCTCGTCTGCTATTTTTGAAAAATCGCGAAAACGTGGCACAAACGTTTGAATATATATTCTTTCAGAGAGCGAACGTTTTTAACTTTAAAGTGGCTGTAAAGCTTCTTTGGCTTTCAAAGACGTCATCTTTTTATTTTCGCTTTACAGCCACTTAAAATCTTTGCTTCCGGACGACGGGTCCCTGCATGGAACAACATATTTTCAGATGGGGGCCAATTACATGTCATTTTGAAAACCATGAAAATGTTTGAGAACGACTGACTTATAGAGAAACAAGGTTTTTCAGATAACTCTGAGGATTTAGGAGGCATTTTGTAGAACGGTCCTCACGTCTAAATGGGTTAAGATCTTGCCTTCAACGGTCTATGACATACATAGAACCTGACGACCACATGCTGTGCTGGAAGACTGGAGCCACGGCCCATACGCTGAGGAAACGATACAGTGACCTGACTGCTACTGTAACTGCAGGCCCGGAACAAGTGCCCTAAATGCATGTCGTTGTCTATTTCTGCATGCTCCCTATATAGCAGACTCTATAAACGCTTTCACCGAACAGGAGGTTAAGTGTGTTGAATTCATGTTGATTTGAGATTCTCTCTCTCTCTCTCTCTCTCTCTCTCTCTCTCTCTCTCTCTCTCTCTCTCTCTCTGTGTGTCCGTCCGTCCGTCCGTCCGTCCGTCCGTGTCTATATCGAAGTCTGTTGTCGAAAGTGTGTGTGTGTGTGTGTGTGTGCGTGTGCGTACGCACGTGCATGTGTGTGTGCGTGTACGCGCATGTGTGTGTGTGTGTGTGTGTGTTGCCGTGCTCAGGGCTTTTAATGCTGCCACTCAGCTCTAATGGGAGGAGACAGCAAAGACCAGACCACAATAGGACACAGATTTAGATGGAGCCCTGTCGTGCACTGTGCACGTGGCAGGCTCCTGCTGTGTGTGTGTGTGTGTGTGTGTGTGTGTGTGTGTGTGTGTGTGTGTGTGTGTGTGTGTGTGTGTGTGTGCGCGTGCGTGCATGCGTGCGTAAAGGGAGAGAGAGAGAGAGAGAGCGATAGAATGGAATCTAGTTGAACCTCTTTCTCTCTGTCTGTATTAGCGGGTCGTGTTGTTTCATTAAATTGTTAACATCCGATAGAGGAAAGGAGAGAATAGGAGGAGAAATGGAAAAAAATGGAGAAACAGCGACAGAGAGAGGCATGGAGCGAGCAGAGAGAGAGAGAGAGAAATGAATGATCATGCCTCCATCTGTCTGACAGTGAAATATTCCTCCTCTCATCCTCCCATCATGCTTCATGTGTGGCTGATGGAGAGAATGACAGGCTTTCTCCACCTCTATCTCTCTTTCCCTTCATTGCTTATTTTTCTTTTATCTGTTCATCTCTCTCTCTCTCTCTCTCCCTTTAAATGTTGGGTTCCTATAAAATATCTGCTGCTTGTATTATTAAAGATTACAAACACATGTAAAAAATAAGTTTAAAACTCCTTAAGATGATGATACATTATGTTTATTCTTTATTTTATTTTATTTTAAAATATTTTTACGTTTTCAGCTTTTCTCGTGGGGCAAGCATAAATGTCATTAACCAATTCTGAACGGGCACCCATTTTGGTGTTGGCATCATGTTATGCTTTAGCTATTGAAAAATAGCAGATCTACAAGCTCATATCACGCCACCGAGTGGCGCGATACGAGCTTGTAGGTCTGCTATTTTTGAAAAATCAAAAAAAACGACTGACATTTTTTTAATCTGATCTCAGGTCAGAATGGGTTCATCAGACCAGTGTGTGTCCAGTGGAAACCTCGTATGAATCTGATCTCAGGTCAGAATGGGTTAAGTCACAAGGTATGGGAAACATTTACAGCAATGAATGAAATAAGAGTATATCTAGCCTTCAGTATCAGTTATATACGAAACATTAGGTCAGAGTGCTCTTAAACAAAACATTCTCAATCCCCTGTTGACCCACCCACAACCATTCAGGGATGAACAAAATAAACAAATAAATGAACAAAAAAACAAATAAATTGATAATGATTTTCAGGCTGTAATAAGAGAGATTGTGATGGTTATACCGTATGTAATTACTGAACATTATATTACATTTTTGCCTAAACCGTATGAATATATAATTGAAAATATTATAATATGATCGAGCATATCAATCCAGGCTTCATATTTTGTAGAGGGAATTTGGTCTACTTGTTAAAAGGATTTATGTTTCACAATCTTTCACCCTGTTTTCTGTTTATTTTTTTTAAGCAGCAATCCATTTTCTTACTCTCACATCCTTGAAATTGTGTTTTAGTGTTAGCTGCATGTTACGATTATACCAACTCAAATATGTACCCTGTAGTCATGATTTAGTCAAATGTATACCGTTTGATTGGCATTCAGCTTTAACAGAGGGATTGTGTGTGTGTGTGTGTGTGTGTGTGTGTGTGTGTGTGTGTGTGTGTGTGTGTGTGTGTGTGTGTGTGTGTGTGTGTGTGTGTGTGTGTGTGTGTGTGCGTGTGCGTGTGCATCTTTGCACACATGTACAAAAATGATACCGTATAATGTGTATCCACATTCCACATTGTGGACATGGTTGTAACAGTCTGTATAAGTGACTAATATTAGATTGTTACGGTTTTACTATTTCTATCACTACTTTAACATAATTCCAATATTAATTATTCATGTTTTTTTATTTTTAGGCCTGATCTTAGATGGTAAAGCCTTAGGCTGGTTTATACATGGTCGTGGCCTGATCTTAGATGGTAAAGCCTTAGGCTGGTTTATACATGGTCGTGGCCTGATCTTAGATGGTAAAGCCTTAGGCTGGTTTATACATGGTCGTGTGCCTTGATACTGACCCAAAAAAGGCAGATCTATAAGCATTCAATTGTCATTTCAACACTGACCCGGAAATATCCATCCTTGCTTGTCGTTATGCAACAACCCAATGTGGCATTTCATCAATTCACTGTTAATCATCACACAAACAAAGCGTAGTCAAAATATGTCCTACTAGAGTTAATGTTTTTCAACGTTTTAATGCAGGGAGACTGTGGGTGAAAACAAGATATATTTTTTTGTGCGTGACAAACAAACACCAAAGTTTGTCTTTAAGTTTGTATAAAAGTCAGTACAGTATAGACTGAGTACTGTGGGTCCAATTGATTCCCTCACATAGATTCCCTTCGTGTATACTCTTAGAGTCAAATGAATACATTTGTTCCTCATGTGTAACTCCAGAGAAACACAGCCAACCAGTTTAAAGGCATAAATTACTGGGGGATTTTTCAGTTGTTTTCTTTTCTCATATTTACGTGGCTGTGATGGAATTGTGTTTCCGTTCTAATGTTGTACATGATTGCTCAAGACAAAATACTGTACAGATATCTTCCGCGACCCATGATGCAGTCGGTTGCGGCCCACAGTTCTTGTGCATCACGCACGCACGCACGCACGCACGCACGCACGCACACACACACACACACACACACACACACACACACACACACACACACACACACACACACACACACACACGCTGTCCTATACTGCATGTCTCTCTTTGTCTGTCTCTCAGAATAGACATGCAGTGGCTCAGGGGTGGAGCGGCCACTTGGGAATCAGACGGTTCCCGGTTGGATCCCTGTGCAGGGCTCCCCCCCAGAGCTACTGCCAAAGTGTCGTTGAGCAAAGACGCCGAACCACCTAATTGCTCCCCATGAGCAGATTGGTATATACCTTGTGAGGTCTCCTCTGCCATCGGTGCAGTGGGAAATGTGTGTGTGTGAATGGGTGAATAATAATAATAATAATAATGCACAATCCATCTATGTATACAAGCGCCTTGGATAATGGCACTCATGTACATTTATACCTTTACCATTTTATATATCTGTGTATTGATTTGAATCTATTTTTACTTGACTCTTCCATTGATACGTTTACTTTGCCGCATTCAGCCTGATATAAGCGGTGCTAGTGTGACCAGTGAGAGAGCCTGGTTACGGTAACGATACGTTACTGTGTGTGTGCATGACGGGTGCAGCTGAAAGCTGCGTTATAGCCGAGACGTTTTATGTGGATGCCTGAGCGCTGCGTGCGTGTGTGTGTGTGTGTGTGTGTGTGTGTGTGTGTGTGTGTGTGTGTGTGTGTGTGTGTGTGTGTGCGTGTGTGTGTGAGCAAGTGCCATAACAAGCCTCACTTCTCTTTAACCCATTTTGGACCGAGGTCGATTAAAAAAAAGGTCTTCTAAATCCTAACATTTTTGTCACTGGTGCTCAGCCTTTTTCATGTAAAGGACCCCCAGAATTATCTCTATTGGGCCACGGACCCCCATCTCGAAATATCTAGTTCCATAGGGACCCCCCCCCCCCCCCCCCCAGAAGCAAATATCTCTAGTTAAAAATGTTCGCTCTGAAATATATATTCAATGATTTGCGACACATTTTAATGCTTTTTCTAAAATAGCAGACCTACAAGCTCGTAGCGCGCCACTCGGTGGCGCGCTACGAGCTTGTAGATCTGCTATTTTTCAATAGCTAAAGTATGACATAATGCTTGAAACACCAAAAGTGGTTCCCGCCCAACATGGGTTAAATGCTGAATCAAATGGCATTCCTTCGCTGATTGGTGTAGAACAGTGGATAGAACATTTTGACTGCAGGGATCCAAACTGGTGCAAATAG
>NC_139699.1:44452452-44454952 GCF_964188405.1 Protomyctophum parallelum | reverse complement strand
ACGCATGAGTGTGTAGATCTACTTTTTGTCTGTGCGACACACGGAGGGCAACAAGTAGGCTATAAAGTACACATGCATGAGGCTTCGATCAAATCAATTGGAGAATATATATTTGTGTGCGTGCAGCGACCACCCAAATGGTCGGGGGTTTTGCATGAGGACGCACTGTGCTGTGATTGACCAATAGCCACTTTGGTGTTTTTAATATATTTTTTATCCCACGATTTTGTAACCCATTTTTCACCCCTGTGACAATCATCTACACACCCTCCACCAACCTAGTCCCCATATATGGGGGACAGGGGGAGAGCAACGGACTTGAACTCATGCTTCCTTCATGCCTGAGTGTCCAAGTTGCTCCTTGGAGTTTCCCTGGTTGGACGTAGCGCATGTTTTAACTTATGTTATGCTTTAGCTATTGAAAAATAGCAGATCTACAAGCTCGCTATGAACTTGTAGGTCTGCTATTTTTGTGAAAATCGTGAAAATGTGCCTGAAATCTTTGAATATATATTATTTCAGAGTTTCCGTTTTTAACCCAAATCTTTGCTTCTGGGGTGTCCCTGGAACAACATATTTTGAAATATTGGGAACCACTGATATAGAAACATGAGGTTTTTCTGAAAAAAATACATTTTAAAAAGTCATCATGGCTTAGTTTTTATTTAGTTATGATGTAGTTTTTGTCAGTGAAAAAAGGTAGTCGACGAACATTTTTTTGTCATAGTTTTAGTCCACGAAAACATCACTAGTCATCCCCTACTATTAGTAGGATGGGGGCGGGACCATTTACGCCAGGGTTGGGCAACTGCCGGGGGTGGGGGCCACATGCGGCCTTCACTTAATGCAGCCCGCATGTTAATATCAGAATACTGATATATTCATTTCAGCTGTTACAATTCCAAACCCGCTTTAATGACTAGTATTAAAATGTTATTGTCTTTTTGTGTCCAATGTAGTTATCTTATAACAGTTCATAAAGTTAACATAACTGTAACTAAATGCATTTGAAATTCAATAAAAAGGTGACTTTTCAGGATTCCAATTCAAAAATAGCAAAAAATTATTCAGGTTTCAGTTCAAATATATAGCAGAAATAGCTGCGATCTACAAGCAACAGTAATATGCAACACGGCCCTCTGGAGTGAGTATATATATATATATATAATATATTGGCCCATGGTCAAAGTTGCCCACCCATGCTTTACGCAAACCCGCCACCATGTCCATGCTTGCGTGCTTGCACTCACCGTAGAGTGACTGGGGCCTCAAGTTCAAGCTAGACTTACTCCAATAGGATTTCGGGGATAGTCTGCGGGTCAAGCCAATTAGCGGACTGGCATGCCATTCTCGTGTAGGCTCTCAGCCAATCAGCAGCAAGCTTGTGTGTGTGTGTGTGTGTGTGTGTGTGTGTGTGTGTGTGTGTGTGTGTGTGTGTGTGTGTGTGTGTGTGTGTGTGTGTGTTGGCACAGTGAGGTCTGGTGATGAGAGGTGAGGAAAGGTTTGCCAGGGGCTAGGGTGTCACAGCGTGACTGGGGGTCGCACGCATGCACACGCACGCACGCACGCATGCATGCACGCGCGCGCACGATCACACAAACATTTCGTCTGTCATTTACATTTCTTCTACGTTTATGAAGTCAGACTTGCCACATGTTTTTGATACCTTTACAGTATGTATTGTAGAATTTAGTAATAATCATCTTTGACATTATTGGTATTAATATAAGTTGATTAAAATGTGTTCACAGGATTTGTGAACCATATTTGTATACCATATACCTCACTCTCCAAAGGAGCTTTATTGACATGAGGAAAAGTATGTTTACATTGCCAAAACAAAAGTGGAACAAGGCAATCATCTGTTATACACTGCGCACACACACACACACACACACTCTCTCTCTCTCTCTCTCCCCCCCTGGTGATGTATACTATGTGCTAAACTATAATTTACTTTAATTTCTATATATATATATATATTTATTGATATACTGAAATATTCCTAGGATGTTTTATTTTTATTTAGGTCATCAAACCATGGCAATGGTATTGATGTCAGACACGCACGCAGGCACGTCACACGCATGCGCGCACACACACACACACACACACAGACACACACACACACACACACACACACACACACACACACACACACACACACACATTTTGTGTAAACTGAGCCCAAAGTAATCATAATGATAAAGCAGATTGCCGTAACACACAGATGGACCTTGCAACACATCTGTGTGTGTGTGTGTGTGTGTGTGTGTGTGTGTGTGTGTGTGTGTGTGTGTGTGTGTGTGTGTGTGTGTGTGTGTGTGTGTGTGTGTGTGTGTGTGTGTGTGTGTGTGTGTGTCTGTGTGTGTCAGGGTGTGTGTGTGTGTGTGTGTGTGTGTGTGTGTGAGGGGGGGTACGCTGATTGGATTGCAGATTTATAGAAGAGGATTATTGTTGGGCAGAAAGAGAGAGAGAGAGAGAGAGAGAAAGACATCCC
>NC_139699.1:44425173-44427673 GCF_964188405.1 Protomyctophum parallelum | reverse complement strand
GCTTCCCCAGTGCCTCCCCAGTGTCCCCCTGAGTGCCTCCCCAGTGCCTCCCCAGTGTCCCCAGAGTGCCTGCCCAGTGTCTCCCCAGTGTCTCCCCAGTGTCCCCTCAGTGCCTTCCCAGTGCCTCCCAGTGTCCCTCAGTGCCTTCCCAGTGCCTCCCCAGTGTCCCCCTGAGTGCCTGCCCCAGTGTCTCCCCAGTGTCTCCCCAGTGTCCCCTCAGTGCCTTCCCAGTGCCTCCCCAGTGTCCCCTCAGACCCTTCCCAGTGCCTCCCCAGTGTCCCCTGAGTGCCTCCCAGTGCCCAGCCGAGTGCCTCCCAGTGCCTCCCCAGTGTCCCCCTGAGTGCCTCCCCATGCTCCCCAGTGTCTCCCCAGTATCTCCCCAGTGCCTCCCCAGTGTCCCCTCAGTGCCTCCCCATGCTCCCCAGTGCCTTCCCAGTGCCTCCCCAGTGTCCCCTCAGTGCCTTCCCAGTGACTCCTCAATGTCCCCTCAGTGCCTCCCCAGTGTCCCCCTGAGTGCCTCCCCAGTGTCCCCCTGAGTGCCTCCCCAGTGTCTCCCTGAGTGCCTCCCCAGTGTCTCCCCAGTGCCTCCCCAGTGCCTCCCTGAGTGCCTCCCCAGTGTCCCCCTGAGTGCCTCCCCAGTGCCTCCCCAGTGTCCCCCTGAGTGCCTCCAGAGTGCCTCCCAGTGCCTCCCAGTGCCTGCCCAGTGTCCCCCAGTGTCCCCCCAGTGTCTCCAATAGCAATACAAGAGCAATAATACAAATTAATTAATTATTGAATCAAATTAATTAATTAATCAAAATGTTCGACGCAAGAAGGCCCCCCTGCGGCCTGCGCCCAGCACCATGCCAAAGCTTTTTCCTGCAGGAAACACTGCGTGTGGTTGTAAATATATTGTTATCTGTGTTGCGAGGATGAGGGGGTACCTGGAAAAATATCTACCCCAAAAGGGGTACCTGGTCCAAAAAAGTTTGGGAACCCCTATACTAGAGTTCTCAAACTCTGCCCGAACCCGACCAGGCCCGACCTGACCCGACCCGACATTTTAGGGCCGGGCCGGGCCTAAAATGTATGCTAATCAGTAGGGCCGGGCCGGGCCTGGGGCTCCATGAAAAAAAAATATATATATATTGAATTGAAATACAAATAATAGTTCTGTTCTGTCTGTTTGTGTATTTATCTATTATGAAGATGGTGCTGACTGGCGTTTCACTTTTACTCTGTGTATAGAGTTCTCAAATTCTGCACAAACCCGACCAGGCCCGACCCGACCCGACATTTTAGGGCCGGGTCGGGCCTAAAATCTATGCTAATTAGTCGGGCCGGGCCGGGCCTAGTGCCTGATCAGTTAGGGCCGGCCCTTAATTTTCGGGCCCGATGAGAACTCTAATGTGTACTATGTGCCTTTTTACTGTGTTTTTGTGTTTCATGTTACCTGCCTGTGTTGTTATGCCTTGCTGTAAACCAAATCGCCCCTCGGGGACAAACAAATAAATGAACCTGAACCTGAACCTGATTACATTTAGTATTGCGGTGTGGCTCTGCTATACTGAATATAAAATATTTAGACAACTGTTCAGCCGATTCTACTCGATTCTAATCCGAGACATGGACACTTTCAAATAAATTAGAGAAACTGTTGGATGGCACTTACACCCGCCTTCTAATGAGAGCCCAAAATCTGTTTTGGAAGAGCCACCCATCGACTAATCTAATATAATCTAATATCCCCGTGTTTCTTCACTAGACCGATCCAGAAGAACACAGTTTGCCGGCCATTGCTACAGAACTGTCAATGAGGTTATATATTCCCTTCTTCTCTGGAGTCCTGCCTCAAAGCAGACCATAGGTAGAAAACTGTCATTCCCTGATGTCATCCCTATGGACACATGCATCAGTAAGCAGGAACTGGGGATGGCAATGAAGGACCGGAAAGTCTGGCGTGGCGTTGTGAAATCCATGATCTCGACCATGGTCGAAAAATGATGATGATGTGGCTCTGCTCATGTGATATCAGATTATCTGTGCACCGAGACACAGCTCTGATATCACATTTGCCTCTGAGATGCACCAGACCAGCCTATACCACAGGTTGAGGCGCGGTGGAACTCCCTTTTGCTAAAGGTACATGACGTTTGGCTAGCTGATGCGGAGCAGAACATATTTGTTTTACTTTCGCCGTTTTAATATTTAAATGTTGTGATGAAAGGCTCCACCAGTTTGTGCTGGATATGAAATCAGCTGAGCTCTGCGCAGCTGAGGTTCATTTGCGCAATTGCGCTGCATGCGGGAGGGGAAAGGAAAGGGATGGCATTGGATTTGTTTTCTTCGGGGATTTCATTCATTATTGCAGGTCCAAAAATAATTATATTATTATTATATAAATAATAATAATAATGACTGGTGGATACTCCACGAGTCATTATTATTATTATATTATTATTATATAAATAATAATAATAATGACTGGTGGATACTCCACGAGTCATTATTATTATTATAT
>NC_139699.1:44415173-44420173 GCF_964188405.1 Protomyctophum parallelum | reverse complement strand
TTAGAGAGACAGAGGATGGAGAGAACGAGAGGAAGAGAGGAGGAGGGGAAGAACAAGGCTGTGAGCTGACAGAGAGACAGACTGAGAGATAGAAGGTTGAATATAGAACCACGTGCGCGCGTGAGCGAGTGTGTGTGTGTGTGTGTGTGTGTGTGTGTGTGTGTGTGTGTGTGTGTGTGTGTGTGTGTGTGTGTGTGTGTGTGTGTGTGTGTGTGTGTTTGAGAGAGAGAGAGAGAGAGAGAGGGAGAGAGGGAGGTGATGGCGGTGCATGGTTAGCATTGATCCATGGAGGTTGTGTCAGGGGGAGATAAGGCCTGCCTTTCCCCAGAGAAGAGCCTCTAGCAGTGGGGGAGTGACGGAGGATGAGGCCTCTGGTCAGCCTGATTGTAGGGATGACTGGATGGATGGATGGACGGTCGGACGGACGGACGGACGGATGGGTGGATGGATGGATGGACGGATGGACGGGCGGACGGACGGATGGATGGGTGGATGGATGGATGGACGGATGGACGGGCGGACGGACGGATGGATGGGTGGATGGATGGATGGACGGATGGATGGGGGCAGGGAGTTGAAAAGAGCAGGCTTTGACTCTCGGCCTAACCTGAAGAAAAAAAAATCACACCTGTGTGAACTGAGTGTTGCAGCTCCCCCCCCCCCCCCCCCCCGCCCCACCTCTCTCTCTGTCTCTCTCTCTCTCTCTCATTAGCATGCAACATTGCAGCACTATCTCTCTCTGTTTTTGGCGCCCCCTACTGGTACCCTATAGTCATATACTCGTGCTCATGGCCACATAGGTGGGCACTAGGGGTGCAACGGTTTTCGGTTTAAAACCGAACCGTTCGGTACAGCATACACGGTCCAATGCGCTCTAATGAACCGCGCTATTTCGGTTTGCATTAATTCATTTCTTACAGCTGCGAAGAATGTATTTCTCGGTCACACACCGGCCTACTTAGAAGTCTAGCACTCTATCGGTCACACACCGTCCTACTAAGAAGTCTAGCACTCTTTCGGTCACAGAAGTGTAGCACTCTGTCGGCCCACCCCCTACACCCACACACACACACAGAGAGAGACGGCATGATGAGGAGAATCCACTCCAGCCCTCGTCTTTAAACGTCGTTCTTGGAATAATTATTGATCGTCATACACAGAGACACACACAGCGGAGTAACCTCCCGCCAACAGGCTTCTAAGCACGGTCTTTGTAAATTTGTTCAGATCTGATTCTGCATCTGCACTCGCTGTTTGAGTGCTAATTAAGAGGGAGAGTGAGAGCAAAAACAACCCGCAGCAGGACATTAATTCCGTCAGAAAAGTCCCAACTAAATGTCCAATCCATGACTGTAGATAAAGCCCTTCTTCTAATAATAAAATCACACCAGTGTGAACCAAGTGGTGCAACTCCCGTCTATTGGTTCTCTGTATCGTTCCCGTTCCAATTTCTTCTCTGTACTCTGGTGCCCCCTACTGGTATAAATAAGTAACATACCCGTGCTCACTTATACAGGTACACATACAGGTACCTACCTACCTAGGTACATGGACATTGCTGGATGTAGAAGTGGTTGCACCACTTAATAAGCATAATATCCTTAAATCCTCATGACTTATTGTAAACTTTTGTATTTTTCTGTGCGACACGAGTACACGACGCATTCACTGTGTGAATCCTCCCCTCCACCACTCTCCTCTCCTCATGTGCTTACTGCCCCGTGTGAGCGCATAGGTGCATTCTTTTTCCCCTTGAAAATAATGATGAGGCACATTAAAATGGCAATATAAGTTTTTTTCCCCCTTTAAAATAATGAAAAGGCAGAAATGCCTAATAAAATAATATATGCTAAAAAAAAGAAAGAAGAAAAGAAAATGCTATAAATAAACTTTTTTGAGTGGTGCAAGCCACTGCCTGGCTGGCTGGCTGGTTATGAGCATGAAAACAGTATGGTTGTTTTTCACCACCTGTGCGCAACCTAACACACACACACACGCACATTATTAACTATATATGATGATTTCATGTGTGCCATTACAGTGACAGTACAGTACAGTAGAGGGACCGGCACACAGTAACTCTGTAATTTCTCAACCGTTTCGGACACGGGGCGGCTCGCCGGAACCGGCCCGGCCCCCTGGGCGCGTTCCTGGGGGTCACTTCACACGGGTGTAATTTTTTTTACTGTACCGAAACCGAACCGAAACCGTGGCCCCCATACCGAGGTTCGAACCGAACCGAGGTCTAACTGAACCGTTGCACCCCTAGTGGGCACATAGGTATAGCCACATACATATAGGTGTACACGGACATTGCTGGTTGTAGGAGTGGTTGCACCACTCAAAAACCAAAGGAAAAGCCATGTTCTGTAGATGAACCATATTAACGTCTCTCCTGCGCCACCCTCAAGCCAAGTTGTAAATTATTGGATGGAGACATGTCTCATAATCTAGTTGCAGGATAAACACGACACATGTCGTATCATCAAGTCCTCTATAGTGCCTCCTTCAGTGAATATGCTATTTTCAATATATACAGTATGCAGTAAGTGGGCAAATTCATGCTGGATGATGACTTAATTCGCACCGAAGTATAGACCTTGTTCCGGAAAGTAATTGACGATTCACAGACTCATAATCGCTCTCAGCATGCAATGCACACAGACAGCAGGTGAAATTCATGCAAATTAATCACAAAAAAATAATCAAGTGAAATCAAGTCTGGTTCATTATTTTTGTCTCTTTCTCTCTCCTCAGCCCTACATTTTAACATTCTCTTTCTCTCTTTCTCTGTCTGTCTGTCTGTCTGTCTGTCTGTCTGTCTGTCTGTCTGTCTGTCTGTCTGTCTGTCTGTCTGTCTGTCTGTCTGTCTGTCTGTCTGTCTGTCTGTCTGTCTGTCTGTCTGTCTCAGGGTTCTCTACGCTGTCCTTGGCAGACCAGATGAGTCTACTGCAGAGTGCATGGATGGAGATTCTGATCCTGCGTGTCGTCTATCGCTCCCTGTCCTTTGAGGACAAGGTTGGTTTGATCTGTCTGTCTGTCTGTCTGTCTGTCTGTCTGTCTGTCTGTCTGTCTGTCTGTCTGTCTGTCTGTCTGTCTGTCTGTCTGTCTGTCTGTCTGTCTGTCTGTCTGTCTGTCTGTCTGCCGATGTAATTCCCTCAGTACTGACGACAGCAACGACTTCTTTATATACTGGCAGGATTTATTTTGGTTCAATCCAGACCGTGAAAACTGTATAGTAAAAACATATACACAAATACAATAATCACTAGTCAAAATAATAACAAACACATACAGTAATATCTCAAACATTGTCTTGATAATGTCACTTTCAATTACTGTATACACATAAACTTTGGTTACATATAATCCACATGTTGTTGATGCGTATCTATCTATCTATCTATCTATCTATCTATCTATCTATCTATCTATCTATCTATCTATCTAGTTGGTTTATGCTGAGGATTACATCATGGATGAGGATCAGTCTAAACTAGCAGGTCTGCTGGATCTGAACAACGCCATCCTTCAGCTCGTGAAGAAATACAAAGCAATGAAACTGGACAAGGAAGAGTTTGTGACCCTGAAGGCCATCGCTCTGGCCAACTCAGGTATGCCCAATCCCACCTCACACGTTCGACATATAGAACTGATTTATGGAGAGCGTATATACAAATGTCCATTTTACTACATTTGCCTGTGTGTGTGTGTGTGTGTGTGTGTGTGTGTGTGTGTGTGTGTGTGTGTGTGTGTGTGTGTGTGTGTGCTCACGCGACTGTGCGTGTGTGTGTGTCTGGTACAGAAGGAGTTAATCCTACAATCCCTGTTCCCAAAGGTCTCATTTGAGCTTTGAGCCTTCAAAGGACTAATTTAAATACTACACACACATACACACACACGCATGCATGCACGCACGCACGTACGCACGCACAAACACACACACTGTATAGGTATACAAACACAAACAAGTGCGACACATACTCTCACGTCGTAGAAACGGTTCAACCTTTGCTGTGAAGCAATATCACATCTCACTGTCTGACATAAACCTGACGCACACACGCACGCAAGTACGCACACATGCAACACACTCACGCATGCAACACACGCACGCACGCACACATGCAACACACGCACGCATGCAACACACGCACGTACGCACACATGCAACACACGCACGCACATACGCACACATGCAACACACGCACACATGCAACACACGCACGCATGCAACACACGCACGCATGCAACACGCGCATGCATGCAACACACACACGCATGCAACATGCCGACACACACAGTCAGATTCACATACTTAGACATGACAGATTACACAGACTACAGCTATAGTGCACATGCACGTGCACGCTTTCTTCTCTGACACGCCTAACGCCCAGATCCCCCGTACAATTAGCATAGTCGTCTCTTCAGATGCCTGTTAAATAAGGTGCAATCATTAGGACCCCAGCCTGTCAATAAAGGCCCCCCTCTGATGTTGTCCAGCTGCATCGACAACTGACTGACGCACACATGCACGCACGCACACACACACACACACACACACACACAGCACACACACACACACACACGTGTGCGCGCACACACACCTGCCTCCAGTGACCTGTGTTTTGAACTTAGTCTTGGCAGAGGACCAGATGCTCTGGACTCTTTAATTACAAGAGGAAAGCTGTCAATACAATGTGTCTGAATGAGACACACACACACACACACACACACACACACACGCACGCAAACACACACATGCACACACACACGCACACACACACACACACACACACGCTAACACACACACACACACACACACACACACACACACACACGCACGCAAACACACATGCACACACACACGCACACACAAACACAAAGTCTGTCATACATCATACATTCAAACAGACTCGCAAACATACAAAATCAGTCACACAATGCATTTGAACGTGCACGTGTGCACACACACACACGCACACACACACACGCAC
>NC_139699.1:44397673-44410173 GCF_964188405.1 Protomyctophum parallelum | reverse complement strand
CTCACAATGCGTCGCATATCTTCAAATGGACGAAATGTGTGTGGCCGAAATGGGTTGAAGTGGTTAACGTGTGTTTTCTAATCAAAATTTAAATCTCCAAAGTAACTAGTAACTAAAGTTTTAAAATCATCGTAGTGGAGTAAAAGTACACATTTTGGCTCTGATAATGTAGTGAAGAAAATTGGAAAATATTCAAGTAAAGTATAGCCTACAAATACGGCTCCTACAGTAAATACAGTAAATTGTACACTTGAGTAAATGTACTTGCATTGCACACTGCCCACACAGCAACAGTGTAAACAGAGAGATGAACGTTCCCATCAGTCACAGGCTCGCCACAGGGTTGGCCACAAAAGTCGACCCCCGCACGGGTCCATTCCATTACAATTACACATTCTCAGAGTTTAATTAGCATTTACTTTGTAGCTACACGTTATGTTTGGCCTACTTCGTTTACTTAACCCATTTTGGACTGAGGCCGATAAAAAAAAAAAAGCTTCTAAATCCTAAAAAATAATCTGAAAAACCATGTTTCTATGTCAGTGGTGATCAACCTTTTTCATGTCAAGGACCCCCAGAATTATCTCTATTGGGCTGCGAATCCCCATCTCAAAATATGTAGTTCCAGGGGCTCTGAAATATATTCAAATATCTGCGCCACATTTTCACGACTTTTCAAAAATAGCAGACCTACACGCTATGAGCTTGTAGATCTGCTATTTTTCAATAGCTAAATTATAACATAATGTTTAAAACACCAAAAGGGGTTCCCGCCCAAAATGGGTTAATGAACAAAGTTCAGTTTTTAGTTATATTATTTGAAGACAGTCAATGTCTTTCTAAATCCATAATAAGATGATTAATGCATAACAGAAACATTATTAAGAGATTAACAGCAGGGGGAGTCAGAAACAAATTACAACTCAGCAGTTTGTCTTTGAACAAAATGCATCTTTGAAAATATATTTCACATCTTTGAAGTCCTGATGTTGTTTACATAATGTTAGCAGTCTGGATGATTGGAGCATTTTCAGTTATTTCTTTAACTAAAAGATGATTTCCAATGCTATATGAATATGATTATTAAAGGACCACTTCACCACTTTTCAACCTATCTTCATATAATAGGTCCTCACTAATAATCATGAAAAAAGAGCGCAATGTTTTTCTACTCGGTCTGTGTCTCATAGGAGGGCTGTGGGCAGTTCAGAAACCGTCTTCCAGTGACATCATCGATAGGAAATCCAAGCTAATAGAAACTGCAGGCTTTCTAGTCCTGAAAAGTTGCAATGCGAAAATGGAAGCCACCGTTCTCACGATAATGAAAATCTAAACATTTTTGTAAAAAAATATCTTGTTTTAAAAAAAATCTTGTTTAAAAAAAAATCTGCCTAATGATGATGTCACTGGAAGACGGTTTCTAAACTGCCCACAGCCCTCCTATGAGACACAGACTGAGTAGAAAAAGATCATGCCATTTTATCATGATTATTAGTGAGGACCTATTATATGAAGATAGGTTGAAAAGTGGTGAAGTGGTCCTTTAACATTTCTACCATTTTGTTTGTATCAAGCATTATGCCTTGACAAGCGAAGCAGGACAACATAAAACATATTGGACATTATCTAACCTTCATTCAACACAATAGCTGACGTGATGTTAATTTAATCGCATGTACAACGATTTGGAAATTGTTCATTTCATCACTTCATTGTGACCAATGAATTTTGTATTAATCACACTAAAACCTCTATACATCCTCCCTATATAACCTGGTGGACCACCCTGAATTCATATTATCATGTGTCCTCTGCAGACCGACCGGTCTGACCCCAAGCGCTGGGGCGACTGTCAATCAGAGGGCCCTGAGTGCAAAGACCACCCCAATCATATCTACAGAAGATACATGATAATGTGAATTCACACGACCGGGATGGTTTACCAGGCTACTCCATTGAGGATTATTTTAAAAGGATCCCTGGCTAATATGACAAATATGCCTTAAAACATTATACTTGTCTACAACTAAAATAAAAACACCTTAAATATTGTATTTTTTTTTCATAAATAGAGAATATTTCACTCAATAGGAACTGCTCCTATGCCGGCAAGTTGAGTTGAGGATGTCATAATGTCCATGCAGGTCTAGCCCTATGGAATGTATGTACCTGTCTAAATACTTCCTTAATGTAAACGAAGTCCACACCCACAACACCAGAGGGAGTACAACAAACCATGTACAACCCAGATTCGGCACAAACAAGGGACTAAATTATTTTCGCTCCTATGCCACCAAAATGTGGAATGCCCTACCAACAGTCATTAAGACATGTGAATCCCTTGACTCCTTCAAAACCGCTCTCAAAGGGCACCTACGGATGGCTGCAATTCGAAACTGGCCTCTGTAAAATCTGAATCCCCCCCACCGCCCCCCCCTTTTCCCCTCACTGTATATGTATCCTTTCCCTTTTTGCTTCCTATATGATGAATTCCTGTTCTGTTCTTTAACTACATAGAAGTGTCTATTTGTATGTCTCTAAATGTTTTGATGAATTGAACAATGTGGACCCTGTTGTAAACAAGTGTAATGCTTAATTGGGTCGTCCACTCACATTTAACAGTCTTTGTATTGAGTTTGTGCTTAAAATGTACTGTAAATTCTACAAACTGTTAATAAATATTTCAATCAATCAATCAATGGAGTGCATATGATAATTAAAACCAACTTTATGCTTCTTAAGGATAATATGAGCATCAAAGCAATATTTTAAATACTTTTTATCAGCATGTGCATTCCATATATTCCATAGGGCTGGTCCACACATAGACATATGACAATATCAATCTGCGACCGGAGCAGTTCCTATTGAGTGAACGATTCTCTATTTATGAAAGAAATAAAATATTTAAAGTGTTTTTAATTTTAAATTGTAGTTATAGAGGGCAAGTATAATGTTTTAAGGCATATTTGTCACATTAGCCAGGGTTCCTTTTAAGATTAGAAACTGTATACATTTAACCCGTTTTGGGCGGGAACCCATTTTGGTGTTTGGTGTTTGGTGTTTTGGTAATAACTTTGTATTTAGGGTTTCTTCCTGGAGGCTGAACCCTTGACGGTCAAACGGGCCAATGAAGTAAACACGGATAGTGTGACGTAAAAATATTGCACGCACACACGCACCTCCCCCTCTATACATATTTTTTAAATACGACAACCTCTGTGGGCGGAGCTGCCTGCCACATACACACGTGTGAACTGAACACAGCCAGTTTGCTTTTGCTGCTCTGTGTCTAACAGTCATTTCACACATTACCAGTTCACAGCAGAGCAGACTGTTTTTCGTTAGATTGGAAGCAAGTAAATGTTCACGTCGGGTCCTCAGGATTAATCAAGGAAAACCACAACAAACCAGTCTTATAGCCTACCTGCTCTGCTGTATAGTTGCTCATGCTCTTCTCAAGGAGTAGGTTGTTTCTTTTATAATCACAGTGGTCGGGCTTTGATACAGAGTGTAGTGTCACAGTGTGCATTCTTGTTGGCTGTTGTAGTCAATATGTATGTAGGTCCTAATACTTATACGAGGCTGTAAAGTCAAGAATTAGAAGTATGTTGTGTCGAGCTGGAAGTCATGTTGCCATGTCTGGCTATTACAAGCGACTTGGGCTTGTTTTCATATAAGTAACTTTCAGGGGAGATGTGGTTGACTTGACCAATGGTTCATGTGAAGGACCCTCAGATTAATATGTTGTTAAAAGGATTGGTGTTGTTGAAACGTTTTCATAAATATTCACAGCAATTTCTGTGAATATCAATAGCCTACAATATATTGTAGGCTAAATTATCTATCAAACTAATTGTTTCTGCTGTTAAACTATGATCGAATTGGATGATGAGCTGAGCTGATTGCGACAATAGGGTCAATATAATTGGAGGAAATAAATAAATGATTATAAAAAATCAGAAAAAACAGATCTGATATGGTATGGATGCGTGGTATTATTATGCCTATACATGGATGGTGGCAGTATAAGTGCACATTGGTGCCTATACGATATCTCAGAAATTTGGGAAGTGTTCACTTTGTTACATTACAGACACCAATTTGCCATTTTGTAAACAAAAGGGCAGAGCCATGGGCTGTCCTTTTATAAGGAGGGGGAGGGACTAGGACAAGTGGGTGGTCTTAAAGGAGGAGGCGGAGGGACTGGATTAGGTGGGTGGTGATATGGTTAAACTCACGCATACCTAATGACCTGGTGGGTGTGTCCACATAAAACCATCATTTTAACAAATACTGTACACTTTTTTGAAAATATTATACCTCATATACACCTAAATACACCTGATGATCATGTTTAAGTGTGGAAAGAAATCACGGCACTCCATCTTTAAGATTAGAAACCGTATACATTTCAATATATTTCAATACATTCACACATATGACTGCTAAATGAACTGACTCCACTGTGCTCCCCGCTCCTCCCTCCCATGCAGACTCCATGCACATCGAGGACGTGGACGCCGTGCAGAAGCTCCAGGACGTCCTCCACGAGGCCCTGCAGGACTACGAGGCCGTCCAGCACCAGGAGGACCCTCGCCGGGCGGGCAAGCTCCTCATGACGCTCCCCTTGCTCCGCCAGACCTCCACCAAGGCCGTGCAGCACTTCTACAGCATCAAGCAGGACGGGAAGGTCCCCATGCACAAACTGTTCCTGGAGCTACTGGAAGCCAAGGTGTGATGGAGAGGACGGCGAGAGAGGACGGATGGACGGATGGATGGCTAGATATGTCTGTCTGAGCGCCGGTTGCGAGTTCCACGATCTTTTAGACTTATTTGACTGACCTCAACAGAAATATGTCCTCGGATATTGCCCGACACACACCAGTACCAACAAATGAGTCCCTTGGATCTTTAGCCTGAACCCCCAAAAACCTCCAACCTCTTTGACTTGATGACCCTTGACCTTTCCTATACCGGGACAGATCCGGACTGACTGAAATCCCGATCTGATCCCCTTGTTACCAACGGAAGGAATATGAATACATGTATATGAACCATTAAGGATCACTCAGCAGTTACCAAGGTCCATAATGAACATTGACGATGACAAGACAAACAGTCGCTTATACATATATAAGATGTGATTAATGACAAAATGCTTAGAGGGCAGGTTTAAAAAAAAAAGAAGAAAAACAAAAGCAGTAAGAAAGACTGCAAAACCAGCACTGCTCTTTCCCCTTCTCCCGACACAGTTTTTAAAGTGTTCAAGAGGAAAACAAGGGGGGGGGGGGGGATTACTGGAACATTAAAGAAGTATTAATGACATTTGTTGATAATTTTAGAAGACAGAGGAGGAGGAGATTGCCCTGCCAAAGGATGGAACTCATCCCTTCTGAGGATGCCAGCCAATTCTACTGACGTGATCCAAAATACTTCCTGGTTCTCCAAAACACTGGTTCTCCCTAGAAACACTTCCTGTTCCTCCAAACACTTCCTGGTTCTCCCTAGATAGGATGTCCTGTCTCTCCAAACATTTCGGTGTCCTCCCGAGGTATGCGTACGTCCGTGATCCCCCTGCTCCATCGTCACATCAGAGGTAGTGTTTATCATTGTATTTGTTTGGGGTCTGCTTCTCCTGTCAGTGATGTCACAGTGCTCATGAGTGTTCAGTCACCCGAGTTGAACAAAAGTCAACGTCTGAAAAGGGTTTCAAACTTTCAAACTGCTCGAGGTGTTCTTGATTTATTAGCTTTAAAAAAAAAGCTATAGCTAACACGCTAGAAACAGCGCTTGTACATTAAGCGACCAGATAGGTCAGATAGATGAGCAGCCATGACGGCTAACAAGTAAACAACCTCCTTTCTCTTATAGGAGGGGATTCATTATCAACTCATAATAGATGTTTGGTTTCCAGTGCAGAACAAGTGTGGGGGTTCAAATATAGTTGATTAAATAAATCAAAATCCTCTTTTTGTTTGTTACGTTTCCTGAAACCTATTTGGCTATACTGACTGACCCAGAAACAGCTCACCAAAGACCAAACATGTAAAGTATCATTCCGTTTCAAGCGCGTGCCACCAGCACTTTATAACTCAACCGTTATTGTACCTGTCAAAAAGAAAAGAGAAATGGTACCAATGGTACCAATGGTACACCAATGGTACCATTGGTGAACCTTGGTACGACTCACTGTCCTCTCTTCCATTGACATCTTTCAGCTCTTCCATTGGGTCGGTTCAATTCACAGGAGGCGGTGGTTTAATTAACAGGAAGTGATGGGGGACCATCAGTCACCCGATGCAATATGAACCAGAGACAACAGTGTGTTGTGTGTCAACAAAGACCTGACTCAATGGAGAACGTATTGTTGTTCTGAAACTCCTTTTTGTTTATATCTAACTTGGAAATACTATTAGTGATGATGATAATAATACTAAGGCTGTAAATAATGACTGTCATCCTGTATATGACACACACACACACGCACACACGCACACACACACACGCGCGCACGCACACATGCGCACGCACACACACACACACACACACACACACACACACGCAACTTCTTTTTGTTAATAATATTGTCTTCTTAAAACTGAATCAATCAATATGTTTTTTGTTTTTTTTTCTATCAGCTTGACCACTTTTCAGCAATTATTATATAAATATATATAACAAGTAATAATATATTACCGAATCATCGTTATCTTAGGATCTCTGAGCAATAGTGCTTTTTAAAAGGCCAGGGGTGCATATGGACAAAGTATGCAATATTAAAGTTATGTGCCAGTCTTTAATTTTGGGGGAGGGAAGGGAGAGGGGTGGTGGGGGGTATATTTTACTCTGTGTACTTTGCCATCGACTAGTAGATAACATAACAGATAACGCCACCTTAGAGAGACTGACCAACCAGGGAACAGGAAGAGGCAAAGAATGGAAGCTTGTGGCTTTGGAAGACATTGAAAGCAGTGTGACGGGGAAAATTAGGTTAACAAAAAAAACAACTATATCCAGTGAAATTCTGCTTGGTTGTAATATTTATAAGACTATCTGCTCTTCTTGTGTACATTGGCTACAGTAGAATACTTGAACAAAAGGCAGCTTGTCACAGCGGACACAAATCTGATTCTGAATCAGCTTTTCTCAAAATCTAGTTTTGTTGTCTGTTGTCCAAATATGGATTTATTTTCCCTCAAACCATGTAGATGAGTGTGGACACCAGATGCAAACTCAACTGAATCTGGATCAGTGCTAATGCTAGCAACAACAACAACATTATGCATCGCAATCGTGGCATTAACAGTTTTCGTGCAGCTTAGCTAGCTTGCCAATCATCTACCCGGTACAGTATAGTGTTACTGAGAAGAAACAACACATAGACTTTTTTAGTAGTAGATGACTCGTTGATTGGAGGTTTTATATCTCAAGGACATGGTGTTAAGACCGTGATCGTGTAGCTGCCATGTAGGTTTGTTTGAAGGTGTCGGGTGGTCACGGTGCCGATGACGCATAGAAAGGAGCAGAGCAGGACAATGTTTTTCAGAGAGTCTACTAAATAGGCTACAAAAAGGTCCACTGATGGCTCATTACTGCTGTTGTTGAACGACCCTGAGATCATTGTTGTGACAGAGAGATTGGCAGAACACTACTTCTACCAGGGGAACACAGACCAGGTAGTTTTGTATATCAGATCATTTATTAAAGCAGGATAAGAATGCCAAAACACAGTCATCTAGGTTATGGTGTAATCTAATATAAAATGGCAACTCACAGCCATGTTAATCTGTCCCATCTCTCACTCTGTATCAAACATCCGTATTATTAGTAAGGGTACTATTTTCTCAGCCTTCTTAGCCATTGTATATTGTAAATTATACAGATTATAATTCTAACCTAAGACATTTTATTGGAAACAAAACCGAAGAAAAAAAAAACGAAACAAAAAAAAGCGTAGTTGAACCTCTCTGTGTTTCATGTTTTTTGCTGTGCTTTGATTTCCGTTTGTTTTACTTCAAAACCCTTCTCCTTCTGTCGGGCCTCTCTCCCTCTGTTCGTCGACGAGGCGTCGCTGTGAACCTTTTTCTTATTGTGGTGATTCCCGTTTTGTGCCGTGTGCTTCTTCTTTAGACAACACAGGGTAGAGTAGAAGCCATTGCCGTCTGCCTGTCCCGTCCGCCTGTCTGTCCGTCCGTCCGTCCGTCCGTCCGTCTGTCTGACAAATCTGGATTCTCTCACAATCGAACTCAAGCAGATTTAAGGCCTCCTCTAGGAACTTACTAGACCAACAGGATCAAATGACACTATCCATCTATACCGAACTATACATTATAATCAGCTATCTAAAGAAACACCATTCAAGTATTTAAAAAGGGGATCATTTGTGTAGCTTCTCTTTCTGGTAGAATAAACAATATACTGTATATCTTTAGGTTTAAATGAAGATAAAAATGAAAATGGACATTTGAGTATTTCAGAACCGTATAGTGACTCATTTTTTTTTAATAACCTCGCTGTACATAACTGCCTTCCATACAACTCAGCTCCATCATTATGTTTAATATTTCAGCGGAAACGTCAAACTGATTGAAATTATGTTCTGACCTTGGAAATTTAATTTGGTTTGTTTTTCCTCAAACCTATACTGAGCCCACTCAACCCACTGAACTCAAACCCACTAAACCCACCCAAGCTACTGAGCGTGCTCCACACCCACTCAACCAACTGAGCCCAAGCCCACTCAAACCAACTGAGCCTGTACTCAACCCATCCGAACCAACACCACCCACTCAACTCAAATCTACTGACAATGGCCTAAGAGAGCGAATTTGGAAAATATCAACACTCTTCCACGAATACTTTATCACATTCTTTCAAAAAACACTCTCAGAAAGATGCAGATGCAGCACTTTACAGATAGCAAACATGCAGTTGCCATGGTCTGTGCCCTGGTCCCGAACAGGACCAATACAGATACATATAATGTTGAAGGTATATTTGACGGAACCTGTTCCAGTGTTGTTGAACTTATTCTTCTGAGAATCTGTCACAAAGATGTTTGTATTTCTTATCATCTAATGTACATTAATAATACACACAACTGGAAGAAAGGTGCTGTTTTCTTACTTCAGTATTGTTTTTAACGTTTTTGTTTTTTTATATCTGTTTGGTCGGTTGTCAAAACAACCGTGTGGAAAACTGGGCAGCTGAAAGATGAGTTAAACATCTCCACAAGTTGTTTTAAGCTGAGTTGAATTTGGTAAGAGTTTTTAACAGAACCAATTAAAATTAGTATTAAATATTAAATATTATTTTTATAGTTAAAATTCCATCATCTGACTGTATTTATTGATATACGTATAAAGTTAATACAAACTGCTTCATATATAAAGTTAAAGTTCATCTCAGCGAGTGTGTGTAATTTCCCCCTTAGTAGAGGAGGAAAACAGCTCAATTGCGCCATTGTGTGCTTCAGAGGAAATGAAACTGAGTTCTTACCAGGAGGGATTTATAGCTGCTGTCATTTTTAATGAAGAAAAAAGTAAAATTCTACTTCAGCTTAAAGCAGGTGGGAGGTCGCATGTTTCATCTTTCAGAAGCTTTGAACAAGCTGCCAATAGTCAACATGTCATTTATAGGGAAAAACTTTTCCCCAATCATCATTTTTATTATATTTAAAAAGCAATATTATAACGACTGTACAGCGACGAGACAAGAGTTGCACTTGTTAGTGTTGGGTTCTACATAGATCCAAAATGCTGATGTATCTATTGAACTTATTCTGCAATTATTATTATTAAAAACCATAGGAAAAAAAACAACAAAAAACAACAAAAAAACAAAACACGGTGAACATTGTAATAATGAATCAAACTGGTATTTTCTCTATAAGTAACACTGGGAGGGAGGACTGTGTTTTAGGTTTTTGACCCCCACCCCCCACCCCACCTAGAGCCCATTGATGGACAGTTTGACCTGATTTGCACCAGCAGCATCATCGTCATGTGACAGCCCTCTGGACACGTCGGTGAGCGGGGCTGTGCAGCTGCGTCACGTTGTTGGTTGATTGCCACTGAACTCTGCAACAGGCAAACTGCCTCTGTCCCGCAGCTCTCTACTGGCTTCAGTCTTTTACCGGTATTTAAAACCCCTCCCCGCCACATGTTATAACTGCCACACATGTCCTGCAGATTAGGCTGCATTAAGCTGTCTGAACCTGAAAACACAAAGAAAACATTAAAAAGAGAGAGAGAGGGAAAAAAACAGACGAGAAGGGAGAGAGAGAGAGAGATGTGAGACATTGTTTTGTTGATATGTCAAGTGTGGCAGAGGAGAGGAGAGGAGGAGAGAGAGCCCGTGGTGTTATTTAAAACATGTCCGTAGATTTTAGATGTGCTTCACATCAGTAAAAACAAACAAACAGACAAAAAAAAAAGATAAAACAATTACCTGTATATTTTTGTGACGTGTGCTCTGACGATAATGTCCATTTGTGTAAATGTATTTATTTGACATTGTATATATTGTTCAATGCAAAAAGAGACCTATGATTCTGTAAGTTAAACTGCTATGGGTTAAACATTACATGTGTTACTCCAGACTATGCCTTTCAGGATTATCACAGTAGAGCAATATCAATTAAAACCAGGCTTCCAATTTTGAGCCTTTTGTCTCCTGACTGACTGTTATTTCCACACTTATTTCACCAGATCTTGTTACTTAATTGTTTTTTTTTTCATTTATTTAAATGTATTTTGACATGAAACAATATAATCATATATTGATACACGCAACAAACAATGAGATTGTCAAATTCATATGCAGTAATATCCCACTTCTCACATTCTCATTCTTCTCCTCATTTTACCTCTCTCTCTCTCTCTCTCTCTCTCTCTCTCTCTCTCTCCCTCTCCCTCTCTCCCTCTCTCTCCCCCCATCTCTCTCTCTAATAGCCAGCAGTATAGTAAATGAGATGTGGAGAAACGTTTTAAGCGTTTTCTCTTCTATAACAGAGCTCTGACCTGCAGGCAAATATTTTTCAACCAGATGACATAAGAAGATATTAAACCGATGGAACCCAATGGTGGAGAGAGACTTTTATTCATTCTCTCTCTCTCTCTCTCTCTCTCTCTCTCTCTCTCTCTCTCTCTCTCTCTCTGTCTGTCTGCTGGTCGGCCGCCCGGCACACTGCACATACATTTCATTTTACTTGCTTTCCTTTGCGTTGGAGTTCATTTATTTTATTTTATCTTTGATTCATTATTATGATACGATAAAAGCTGCTTGAGCATCGCGGCTCTGCCGAGGCTCTTTATCGTTAACCTTGTGGAACACTCCTCCCTCCGCACGCAGCATCACTAATGGACCACCTCCATCTCTGCACCACCCCCCCCCCCCCCCCCATCTCTCCACACACACACACACACACACACACACACACACACACACACACCACCTCCATCTCTCCACCAGCTTGTCTCCTGAGCTTTCTTTTTTTGTTTGTTCGTTTCTGTTTTGTTTTGTTTTTTGCCTATACCCATGTGCCTCTCTTCTCTCATTGATTCTCCTTTCCTCAGTTCAACTCAAACAAACTTTAACGGGGGATGAAATAGTTGTGAGGTAAAATGATTCCATGAATTCATACACTCAATTTTTTCCCCCTCTCGTACAATTTATTTTACACCGCCGTGTGTCTTGACTCTTGAGGTCACATAATAACATTCAGAGGCACGGTTTACAGTTAGCAGATTTAATTCCGTAGACATGCTCTCTGGCAGCATGTGCGTTCTGCAAAATATGGCTGTGCCCCAGACAGACCGTATGGCTACCTCCCAGAATAACCTTCTCGGACTGTGTAAATTCATCTTCTCACTTTTACCAGGAGACCAACTTTCAAATAAAATCCTCGGGAAAAACAACATGAACAAATAAGATAACTCAATGGATTTGATAATGAACCTAATAAAACGATCACACCCTTGAAGTGAAGTTAGGGGTGCTCTTGTCATCTCCGCCGACCTCCTCCACACGCCCTAGTTCTTTCACGTCACTGAGATAATAAAGGAATTACACAATGCATTATGCCCCACACTATACCACTCCTCGGACACCGATGCAAATATTGGATTATATACATACTGTAGCCGATTAGCCGATTTGCTCAGACACAGATGAGGTCAATTCTCCTTTCATTGTCAATGGCAAATGTGACGAGTTATGGTAAAAAGCTGTATATAGGAAAATAATCGGTAAATAATTCATTGTCTGAGCAACATGTTGGTTTCATCAATCAGTTTTAAGATGGGGCTATTATTGATACTGTCATTGTTAAACATTATATAAATGATACAGTGTCAGTAATGGTAAAATTATATAAAGCTATAGCCCATTGATTTTCTCTTTATTAAAAAAAGTTAGATAAATGAAGCAAAGCAACCAGCAGGTGACAGCAGACCAGAGGCACAGGTGAAGTCTTGGCTGGCTGAGGAGTGTTAGAC
>NC_139699.1:44287673-44390173 GCF_964188405.1 Protomyctophum parallelum | reverse complement strand
TTCCCTCGAGAAGAGAATATGAAATATTTTCATTTTTTTTGTATTGTAGAGTATAATTATGATCACTCACCTTATTATCAGCCTTTAACTTGCAATGGGAATAGACAAGGAAACGGTGCTACTGTATTATCAGTATTTTAAGCTATATTATTATTATATTATTATTATTATGACGTGCATAATACATTCCCTAAAATTCCCTTAAATACTTTAGTCAGAATTGATATAAAATTTATTTTGTTACGTGAAATTATTATACACCTAAAACTTACACAAATGGATCAATACAGATTTTACTAATAATCTGTATACTGTATGTGCATGACAGAGAGCTATACATATCTCTCTAGCTCTTGCGTGTGCGAGCATGCACGCACGCACGCACGCACGCACGCACGCACACACACACACACACACACACACACACACACACACACACACACACACACACACACACACACACACACACACACACAGACACACACACACACACACACACACACACACACACACACACACACACACACACACACACACACATTCATTTAGACATAATATGCTGTTTGTTCCTATAACTTTGTAGGACTTTATAGTTATTCCTTGCACTCTATTTACGTGACCATTCATCCTGTCACTTGTTGGGTCATGCCATCTACTCTGCTCTTGCACTTGCTCTGGCTAAGAGCGTCTGCTAAATGTCTGAATTGTAAATCGCATGCATTCACACATGTAGCAGTATAGCAGCTGTTAATGGCACCATTATAAATGAATAGTGTCCTGTCTTTTTATTGCGTTTGATTAAAGGCAAGCGTGTGTCTGAGGGTCATATACCACACGCACGCACGCATGCATGCCACACGCACACACACACACACACACACACACACACACACACACACACACACACACACACACACACACACACACACACACACACACACACACACACACACACACACACACACACACACGAATGATCGGTCGGCATACAGGATTGCAATTAGAATTTCTCTGAGGAACATGTGGTCTGTGTGCTCTGAGCCACATTGTCAGTGAACCAACTGTGAGCTTTCCAATGTATTCCTTCAGTCAGAATATTAGGACACATGTACCATTAAAATGATGGCTGTTAACTCAATATTTATTATAGAATGAGAATACAACTGTGCATATAATATTTTATCTTGGCGTTCGGCTCTGCTACATTTGTCTCCCTGCTCGGCACAATCAAACACCATCATTAAACATTAAGAGCGGGGAGATAGATAACAACCCCCCCAGAACAGAAATAACAGGTGGTGCTGGGGTGGCTGTGGGAGCAAACTTCACATCATGACAACAACCAGGAACCATTATGCAGAAGGTAGTCTAGTGAGCTTAAATACCTTGCGCAATGTGTCAGCTGACTGCCACGTCAGCGAATGACATGTGGCTCTTGCGCACACGGAATGCACCCACATAGAAATGCAGCATATTAACCCCTTGAGTACATGTATGCGCCTTTGAGCACGCCATGAAACCCCTCGAGTATATCTGACTGAACTAACTCCCTAAGCTACGTATCATGTTAATTTGCTGTTCTGAGGGCAGCTTAACATTATGTGCGCCCTTGCTCATTTTGTGTCCTACAGAGGGTGTAAGAGCCATATGATGTCTAGTAGTATTGTAGTGCTCATTTGATGATGTCACCACAGGGCGTGGGCTAGACCCAGGTTTCTTGGGTATTTAATGGGGCCCCAATCAAGCAGCAGGTGTTGCTGATTGGCAGAGGCACAATGTTTTTCAACTGTGTTTCTTTGAGCTGTAGTCCTGTATCCTGAACAGTTTATTTATGTAAGTATTTATTGTATGCTGAGGTGACAGATCAGCCAATAAATATCTTTGTTTGTGAACTCAATGGACAAGTTTGGACTTTCAGTTTATTTGAGCACACGTCTGAACATCCTCCTTGCCGTCAGCCAACCACAGTGTTCAAGCATAGGGCTTGGACACTACAGAGGGCTTTGTTCTTTGCAATGTGTCCAGAAGAATGACGTCAGTAGTTTTCTCCTGCCTAACGCAAGTTACCCAAGTTTTCTTTTCAATTATTATTTATATTAATCCAGAATTGCCTCGCTTTGATCCACCAATAAGTAGTTAGCTCCCGTCGCTATACAATGCTTGCTTCCAGTTCCACGGTGTGATGTCATTGAAGTGTTATCCAATATTTGTGGGCGGCGGTGGCTCAGGGGTAGAGTGGCTGGATGGCAGTGTTGGGTAACTAACACTGCGTAACTTAATATATTACGTAATATATTACCGGAATACGGTAACTTGTAATATAATACATTACTTAACAAAAACATTGTAATATATTCAAAAAATCTGTCTGTCTGTCTCGTTGCCCGTGGCTCTGTCTTGTGACATTATGTGACAACTGCAGAAGTTAAAGAATTACGTATTTCCGCTCCCCACTAATGGTTCTCAGGTCTGATGTTTGTCCTCTTTTTTTCTCAGTCGTGTTTTCAAATGGATTTGGCTAGGCGGCCGTTTGGCCTCACCTTATTGTATAGATACGCTACTGGTCTACGCAATGTATAATTTATAATTATACTAAATATTTAATTGTTCGATTTGAGCAAAAAAAGGTAATACTGTATGTAATAGTAATATTAATATATTACTCTTGCTCAGACAGTAATATGTAATACAATATATTACTTGACAAATTTAGGTAATAAGTAATAAGAAATATATTCCAAATATAAAGTAGTATACCCAACACTGCTGGATGGTAACCGCAAGGTTGCCAGTTCGAACCCTGTGGGTTCCCCCAGAGTTAGTGTTGAAGTGTCCTTGAGCAAGACTCTGAACCCCTAATTGCTCCTGATGTGCAGGTTGGTGCCTTGCATGGTTTCCACCACCATCGGTGTATGAATGTGTGTGTGAATGGGTGAATGTAATGCACAGTCTATGTAAAGCGCCTTGGATAAAGGCGCTATATAAATGCACCATTTATCATTTACTGTATGTATACCGGAAGGCAACATTTGGGAGAATTGCTTTTTTCCACCAAAGTCTCCTGAACTTGAATGCAGACTTTTTTGTTGAACAAATGCATTTAGAAATCCATGTCATAAATCTCCACTAGCTAAAGAGTGCAGGGGTTGCGCCCCAAAAATAGCTGAAATGAGCTTATGGATCTGCCATTTTTGTCCAAAAGTGCCTCTTACGAGATTTCAGCCACTGCCCTGTGTTTTAACATGGTAAATATGGTTAATATGGTTATCATTTTTAATCTCTGACAGAGGGGTGAACACTTACGTACACTGCACTGCAGGAGAAAGTGTGGTGGAGGAAATGCGTGTGTGTGTGTGTGTGTGTGTGTGTGTGTGTGTGTGTGCACACGTGTGCGTGTGTGCGTGCACACGTGTGCGTGTGTGCATGTGTGGAAGCAGGAGGTTAATTCAATCCTATAGAAACGCAGCATGGAGGGGATTGGACTGCACAGCCCTGAGGGTGTCACTGGCATCAACCCCAATAGAAGGCAGGGAACACATGCACGTGCGCGCGCACACACACACACACACACACACACACACACACACACACACACACACACACACACACACACACACACACACACACACACACACACACACACACACGCACACACAACCTGGATAACAGTATGTTGTTTCAGGTCAGTTTAGAACCAATTAACAACTACAACATCGAGGTTGCTTTAGATTAAATTAACCATTTGAACTGCGTTCCCTTGCATCCCTATTTCCGGGGGATGTTCTCCAAAAATTGTAGATCTACAGGTTGGTTGGGAGCTTGTAGATCGGCAATTGTTTTGCGAATACATTTTGCACGCACGCACGCACGCACACACTCACTGAATGCATTTACCTAAATCAATGATAGCCAAATCAGAAGCTGACATCTAATTCATGCAACACAATCAAACTAGAGATAAAACGGCTCTAGGGTTCAGTTCACCACAATTCCTCAGGCCTAAAATGGTACGGCGTGTTTGTGTGTGTGTGTGTGTGTGTGTGTGTGTGTGTGTGTGTGTGTGTGTGTGTGTCTGATATACTGGTAAATGTGTTAGAGGGGTGGGGTTAATTTAGGGTGAAAGTGAGACTTAATTTTCATACTGTTGGTCTACTCTAGTCAGTATGTTTATGCTGTATCTATCACAATCAGAAAATATGTGCATATTTTCTAGAGGCGTACCTTTATAATATGATGTGCTTATATCTGTGTGTGTGTGTGTGTGTGTGTGTGTGTGTGTGTGTGTGTGTGTGTGTGTGTGTGTGTGTGTGTGTGTGTGTGTGTGTGTGTGTGTGTGTGTGCGTGCGTGTGTGGGTGTGTGTGTGCGTGCGCACGTGCAGATATAACATTTCCATATAGGCAGCCTAATATTGTGTTTTTCTAAAAACACAGCCAGACCATCAATTTATTCCACTTTTCTTAATCAGCATCAGGTCCAGGATGTCTCCTACATATTCATGATGCAGTGGAGCCTCAGAGAGAGATACATTTACATCCTACATTTACCATATTACGTCTAATGTTATTAGACTAGCAAACACCATTTTGCCCAATATAAGTCATACATAAGTAATTTAGAAAATGAGACAATATTAATTGTGTGATCGTCGGCCAGTTTTAATCCCGTTTGTGTGATAGCACTTCAATCTGTGGAATTGGATGCAGCCAGCGGAATAAATTAGTGCAATCAATGTATGACTAGATCTTTGTCATGTGGACACTGTGTGCAAATCTATGCAAATGTCTTTGGAGGAGAGGATAAGAGGAGAATATCCTTTGGTGGTTAACCAAGCTCTAGATGGTCAGACTCCTATATACCTCACTGTTCATATCCTTATCTCACTCTGATCCAACCTTACTCTCATCACTCTACCTCATTCTGATTGTTCGTCTGCAGTACTCTGATCAAGTGATCATATACTAGTATACATCACTCTGCCAGTACACCCCTACCTCACACTGCTCATGCCGTTATCTCATTCCATCATACTCCTACTTAATTAATTCTGATTAGACTCGAACTTTACTCCACATCGTTCTGAGTATGTCCTCTTCTACCTCATGCTGTTCGCGTCGTTACCTCATTCTGAATGATTACACCCCTGCCTCACTCTGATTTGTATACCCCCCTGCCTCACTCTGATTAGTACACCCCCCTGTCTCACTCTGATTAGTATACCCCCTGTCTCACTCTGATTAGTATACCCCCGTCTCACTCTGATTAGTATACGCCCCTGTCTCACTCTGATTAGTATACCCCCTGTCTCACTCTGATTAGTATACCCCCCTGTCTCACTCTGATTAATATACGCCCCTGTCTCACTCTGATTAGTATACCCCCCTGTCTCACTCTGATTAGTATACCCCCTGCCTTACTCTGATTAGTATACCTCCCCCTGCCTCACTCTGATTAGTATACCTCCCCCTGCCTCACTCTGATTAGTATACCCCCTGTCTCACTCTGATTAGTATACCCCCCTGTCTCACTCTGATTAGTATACCTCCCCCTGCCTCACTCTGATTAGTATACCCCCTGTCTCACTCTGATTAGTATACCCCCCTGTCTCACTCTGATTAGTATACCCCCCTGCCTCACTCTGATTAGTATACCCCCTGTCTCACTCTGATTAGTATACCCCCCTGCCTCACTCTGATTAGTATACCCCCCTGCCTCACTCTGATTAGTATACCCCCTGCCTCACTCTGATTAGTATACCCCCTGCCTCACTCTGATTAGTATACCCCCCTGTCTCACTCTGATTAGTATACCTCCCCCTGCCTCACTCTGATTAGTATACCCCCCTGTCTCACTCTGATTAGTATACGCCCCTGTCTCACTCTGATTAGTATACCCCCTGTCTCACTCTGATTAGTATACGCCCCTGTCTCACTCTGATTAGTATACCCCCTGTCTCACTCTGATTAGTATACCCCCTGTCTCACTCTGATTAGTATACCCCCGTCTCACTCTGATTAGTATACGCCCCTGTCTCACTCTGATTAGTATACCCCCTGTCTCACTCTGATTAGTATACCCCCCTGTCTCACTCTGATTAATATACGCCCCTGTCTCACTCTGATTAGTATACCCCCCTGTCTCACTCTGATTAGTATACCCCCTGCCTTACTCTGATTAGTATACCCCCCTGCCTCACTATGATTAGTATACCCCCCCTGTCTCACTCTGATTAGTATACCCCCTGCCTCACTCTGATTAGTATACCCCCGTCTCACTCTGATTAGTATACCCCCCTGTCTCACTCTGATTAGTATACCCCCTGTCTCACTCTGATTAGTATACCCTGTTCTGCCCCATGGCCACCTAGCCCACTAGGGGGAGACCTTATACTGCTTTATGGACACTTAGTTCCTCTAGGGGGACCCTTTACTTGTAACACTTCCTAGGGGGACCCTTTACTTGTAACACTTCCTAGGGGGACCCTTTACTTGTAACACTTCCTTGTTTTGTCATTCTGGTTTGAGCTTCAGAGCTAGCAGCAGCAGAACTATTCTCTCCTCACACAGGACCTAGAGAGTCATGAGTCTGTAAGTTTCTGTTGTTTAGGTTTCTTAAAATGATTGTACTGTGCAGCAAGAAGTATATGTATGACATGTGACAAGAAGCAATGTATGACATACGTTTGTTTCAAGACATTACAGATTACAATCAAAACATGGGTAACAGTAGGGTTTGTGAAACCGCTTGTGATTTGTGTTTGTTGATTCTTTCCTAAAAGTAACTTGCCTGTTTTGTTGCCAAGAAAGTACAATTTAAGTTTATGTCAATTGTTTGGCCATGCTGACTTCAGTGCAATTGTTGTCAATTTACTGTGCATAATTAGACCTTGCCTGTTGGAGATGGTACACCTGTGTGGATCCTACTAATTAGTGCAGTGGTGATTGACCTCAATTGGAACCAATTTGACTGCCTTTGATGTTGAGTTTGTGTTAATGTGAGAAGATTATATAATAACTGTAATACAATTATTTCTTTTGATTGCAGTTTTACAACTAAACATTCTGCCAATGAAGAAACTCGTCTCTGTCTTTATTGGAGCTGTTGTTAACTATCTGTCACGTCACATAAATGGGCACGTGATAAGGACAGAATACCTCCTGTCTCACTCTGTTTAGTATACCCCCCTGTCTCACTCCACCCAGTATGGTGTTCACTCTCCATTCCTACATGCTGCCACTCCTACATTGACTTCTAATTGTCGGAATGGTGGTATGCTTCATATTTGTAAACATCCCACCATTCCGACAGAAAAAAGTCCCACCATTCCGACAGGGACCCGCGGCAGAAAAAGTCCCACCATTCCGACAGATCACTTTCACTACTATTTATTTATTATTATTTATATTTATATTTATATTTATATTTATATTTATATTTATATTTATTATTTATTTATTTAAATAGTATTATTTATATTTATTTATTATTTTATTTATTTATTATTATTTATTTATTTATTATTATTTATATTAATATAAATATTATTATTTATTTATTTATTTATTTATTTATTTATTTATTATTTTATTTATATATTATTATTTTATTTATTTATTATTATTTTTATTATTTATTATTTTATTTATGGTTTATTGATTATAGTACAAATGGTTTACAACTATTTATTTATTATTATTTATATTAATATAAATATTATTATTTATATTTATTTATTGTTTTTTTTTTTTTTTTTTAATTATTATTATTATTTTTTTTTTTTTTTTATGGTTTATTGATTATAGTACAAATGGTTTACAACTATTTATTTATTATTTATATTAATATAAATATTATTTTTTATATTCTTTATTTTATTTATTTAATATTTTATTTATTATTTTATTTATTTATTTATTTATTTAAATAGTATTATTTATTTTTATTTATTATTTTATTTATTTATTATTATTTATATTAATATAAATATTATTATTTATTTATTATTTCATTTATTTATGTTTATTTTTATTATTATTTTATTTTATTTATGGTTTATTGATTATAGTACAAATGGTTTGAAACCATTTATTTATTATTATTTATATTAATATAAATATTTATTGTTTTTTTATTTTTTTATTTTTTATTTATTATTATTATTTTTTATTATTTTTTTATTTATGGTTTATTGATTATAGTACAAATGGTTTACAACTATTTATTTATTATTTATATTAATATAAATATTATTTTTTATATTCTTTATTTTATTTATTTATTTATTTATTATTATTTGTATTATTTTTTTATTATCTTATATTATTATATATCTTATATTATGGTTTATTGATTCTAGTACAAATGGTTTACAACTATTTATTTATTATTTATTTATTATTATTCATATTAATATTATTATTTATATATATATATATATATATATATATTATTTATTTATTATTTATGGTTTATTAATTATAGTACAAATGGTTTACAACTATTTATTTATTATTTATTTATTATTATTTATATTAATATAAATATTATTTTTTATATTTTTTATATATTTTTATTTATGGTTTATTGATTATAGTACAAATGGTTTACAACTATTTATTTATTATTTATTTATTATTATTTATATTAATATAAATATTATTTTTTATATTATTTATTTTATTTATTTATTTTTTATTTTTTATTTATGGTTTATTGATTATAGTACAAATGGTTTATCCTACTTGAATATTATCGAATGTAATAGCATGAATTACTCAATTGAATTATTAATTTAACTCTGAATTATATTCAGCTAGGATACAGTGTTTGATATTGATTGCCTATTCTATGCAACAGTGTTTAATCTCATGTTGATTACCTATTCTATGCAACAGTGTTTCATCTCATAATTACTGCAGCAGAGTACTCTTTTTACTGCCTTGCTTAGATTGGTCAGTTCTTGATTGAATGTTTGTGATTGGTGCTCTTTTTCTTTGGTCAGTGTCATGTCAGTATCATGTCAGTATCATGGTCAGTGTCATGGTCAGTGTCATGCCTGTATCATGGTCAGTGTCATGCCAGTATCATGGTCAGTGTCATGTCAGTATCATGTCAGTGTCATGGTCAGTGTCATGGTCAGTGTCATGGTCGGTGTCATGTCAGTGTCATGGTCAGTGTCATGTCAGTGTCATGGTCAGTATCATGTCAGTATCATGGTCAGTGTCATGGTCAGTATCATGTCAGTATCATGGTCAGTATCATGGTCAGTATCATGTCAGTGTCATGGTCAGTATCATGTCAGTATCATGGTCAGTATCATGCCAGTGTCATGGCAGTATCATGGTCAGTGTCATGTCAGTATCATGGTCAGTGTCATGTCAGTATCATGGTCAGTGTCATGGTCAGTGTCATGTCAGTGTCATGGTCAGTGTCATGCCAGTATCATGGTCAGTGTCATGTCAGTATCATGGTCAGTATCATGTCAGTGTCATGGTCAGTGTCATGGTCGGTGTCATGTCAGTGTCATGGTCAGTATCATGTCAGTATCATGGTCAGTGTCATGGTCAGTATCATGTCAGTATCATGGTCAGTGTCATGGTCAGTATCATGTCAGTATCATGTCAGTATCATGTCAGTATCATGTCAGTATCATGGTCAGTATCATGTCAGTATCATGGTCAGTATCATGGTCAGTATCATGGTCAGTATCATGTCACTATCATGGTCAGTATCATGCCAGTGTCATGTCAGTATCATGGTCAGTGTCATGGTCAGTATCATGTCAGTGTCATGGTCAGTGTCATGTCAGTATCATGGTCAGTATCATGTCAGTGTCATGGTCAGTATCATGTCAGTGTCAAGGTCAGTGTCATGTCAGTATCATGGCTAAAATGTAATAAAAACTCAATCAGCTCATATAATATAAAGACATTATTGCATTATGAAGTTTTATTACAGTATGAGTCGCCTATGTGGAGGTTCTTAATGTAACACATTATTACATTATAGAAAAATCTATTAAGTCATGTGCTCGTCTTTTAATTAAATTATGAGCTGATTATTACATTATAAGTTGCTACACACCCCTTAAAAAATTGCCTTGAAAATACATTTAAGATTTGTGGACTGTCGGAATGGTGGGACTAAAATGTGTCGGAATGGGGGGATGTCGGAATGGCAACATGTCGGAATGGGGGCATGTCGGAATGGGGGGATGTCGGAATGGCAGCATGTAGGAATGGAGGGATGCACCCGATTAGTATACCCCCCTGCTAGCTGCAATTTGCAACTCTAGATTTTTGAGTGGTGCAACCACTATAACCAGGAATGTCCACATGTATCATGTATCTTGTATCTTGTATCAGTCATCATGAGCATGAGTGGTGTGCGCATGCGTGAAACCAGCAATGGCCAGCAATATCCGTGCGTGTGTGTACAATGCGCGCCTCACATCTTGTGCTAAATAAATAGCGTCAATGCTAGCGAGCTAAAATATAGCCATCCTTGCTCTAGAAAGCACCAATGTTTCCATCTAGACCACCGGATAATCAGCAAAGACCTCCGAACATCGCGCTAATTGACCAAACCATGGAGAGATCCGTAGATTAGGAGTTATTGAAGCTTTTAGTCTGCCTGTATAATGGGAGGTGGACGGCAGCTCGCATGCGCGATCCGGTCTAGGAGGTATGCTAAAGAAGGAAAGGCCGACCCCCGTGGACGGCAGCTCGCATGCGCAATCCGGTCTAGGAGGTATGTTAAAGAAGGAAAGGCCGACCCAAAATAATAATGAAAAAATAGTTGTCAGCGACGCGGATTGATATCCATAATAGAGAGAGAGAGAGAGAGAGAGAGAGAGAGAGAGAGAGAGAGAAGGGGGGGAGAGAGGGGAGTTGCACCACTCGGTTCACACAGGTGTGATTTTTTTATAATGGGATGAATCTAGAGTTGCAACAAGCTCCATCCACTTCCTATTCATCATTTTTGGTTTGTGATCTGCTTGTCTTAAACGACGTTAAACTCACCAACATTGCAGCTGCAGTCCAAGCTTGAATTATCCTCTTTCTGCCGAGCTTGTTTTTCATAAAAATCCACCGTAGAGATGTTATGAGCTACTTTCTGTCAAGACATCCTCTGCAAATGATTATTTTTTTAAGTGTTGCAGTTTGGAAGCACTCGTTTCTGTTAACGGGTCGCGCTGCTGCCTCCTGCATTATGTGCAAATTCGAAACAGGTTGAACACAGGGCCGTTCAGTGACGTACGACGAGTGCTTCCAAACTCCAGCACTTAGAAAAAGAATCACTTGCAGAGGATGGCCTGACAGAAAGTAGCTCATAACATTGTCTACGGTGGATTTTCATGAAAAACAAGCTTGGCAGATTGAAAGAGGATAATTCAAGCTTGGACTACAGCTGCAATGTTGGTGCGTTTAACGTCGTTTAAGACAAGCAGATCACAAACCAAAAATGATGAATAGGAAGTGGATGGAGCTTGTTGCAACTCTAGATTCTTGAATCTAGAGTTGCAAATTGCGGCTAACCCCCCTGCCTCACTCTGATTAGTATACCCCCCTGCATCACTCTGATTAGTATACCCCCCCCGTCTCACTCTGATTAGTATACCCTGTTCCCATTCCTATACCTCTTTGATTGATTGATTTAATAGTTTATTAGACAAAATGTATAAACAGCAGATAGGAGTCAAACACTCAGTACAAAAGGTATAGCATCAAAGAAAAAGTGGGCTGCATTCAAGACACTTGCCTTGTGTCTGACACCTGACTTGTGTCTGACACCTGACTTGTGTCTGAACACAGCTTTGATGGATGTGTTGTGCCCCCCCTCCCCCCATCAAACAAAATGTTTGGTCAAACCATTTGGGCTTCCATTGGAAATGCATTGGAGCGGCCATTAACACATTGAGTACGCCGACTGCCTTCAAAATATAGGCTATAGAATACCGGAGGTGTCTGATCGCTTTTACTTTGAAAGCCATGAACCGGAAACACTTTCCTAAAAAAGTTGACTTTACAAAGTGACCTCAACATCCCCGATCATCTTAATATATTGTTTTACGCTCCAAAAAGCGTTCATATTTTGCGGGAGAGACGGATGAGCAGCAGAAATGAAGCGCCAGCATATCGCTCTATTCATCACCACGGAGAGCGCCCTGGATTAGGAGCTACGAGTCATTCTTTCCGTCTCGCTAACGTGGGAGTCAATAATAAGCTAATAGTTGCACTGAGCGTTAGCATACGGCAAGCGAAAAGCGAAATGCCCAAAAAATAAATAGGAAAAATTCTGAATATTAATATCTCGCCCCGCATCGCTGGGATGTCGCTAGGACGTCCTCAGACGTCCTTTGAACTCTACTCTACTCTACTCTATGACGTTCTCAGGCGTCCTACGTGCTGTAAGTGTTAAACACAGACACGAGACAAATGCAAGACAGATGTCTTGAATTTGTGAATGCAGCCCAGTAAGGTCATATGTCGACCACTCACCTCCGCCCCACCCCCTCCTGGTGCTGCGGCCATCTTGGAAACTAAACACAATATAAATAGGTCGGCTGACGTTGGCTTCTCCAACCAACACTCCGACGTCAACTTTGGACTCCTCAACACCCGCTCCCTCACCGGCAAAGGACAACTACTCCAGGACCTCCTCATCGATCACAAACTCGACTGTCTCTGTCTCTCTGAGACCTGGCAAACCCCGGATGATTATTCACAATTAAATGAATGTATCCCACCTGGCTTTGTTTACACCAGCAAGTCTCGTCTATCCGGAAGAGGAGGCGGTCTTGCGATTTTATATCGCGAGACTTGGAAAGTGTCTACAGTTACCATGCCAACAGTGTCACAGTCATTCGAGGCTGTGGCTCTTCAATTGAATGGTCCCACTCCTACCATTCTAGTCAACATTTACCGCCCTCCCAAACCAAACAAGGATTTTATTACTGATTTCACTACATTTCTCACTCATATCTGCACACTTTCACCCAATATAATTTTGCTTTCACTAAGGACTTCATCTCATGCCTGGACAGTTTTGGTCTCAAACAATTTATCAATTTCCCCACACACTGTAAAGGTCATACATAGTTTGCTGCTCTGGTATCACTCCTCTCAATTTCTCTGCTTCCGACCTCCCTTTCACTGACCACAAACTAATTTCATTTAACCTCAGTCTCACCTTGTCCAAAACCAAACAATCTCGTACCATAACCCTCCGTAACATCAAAAACATAAACCCAGACGACCTCATAACAGGCATTGAAAATCTCCCCACCATCACCCCCCCATGCACCCCAGATCAGTTAGTCAATATTTACAATGATGGCCTCCAATCCCTGCTAAATACACTTGCCCCCCTCAAAACCCGGAACACCTCATTTCGCCACTCTGCCCCCTGGTTCTCCCCCCACCTGCGCCAGCTGAAGGCCAAAGGCCGTCAGCTTGAGCGACTGCACACCAAAACCGGCCTCACTGTTCATAAACAAATGCATCATGCCCACGTCCTCCATTATAAAAATGCCATCTCCTCAGCCAAAACCCAATATTTTGCAGACAAAATTACTGCCGGTGCCGGGAACACCCGGGCTCTGTTTTCGGTGGTTAACAACTCCCTCCGCCCCCCTGATTCCCTCCCCCCACACTTCTACTCCACAGACCACTGCAACGCCATTTTTGGGCCCTTTTTGGGCCGCCTCAGCATCACGTTCACATGATTCACTTCATCCAATCACACACTCATTCCATCTTCATAGAGACACATGGGGACTACAAATTTCACGCTCCCCACTTCAGGTCCGTTAGAACGGTGTACTGCAGCATGTTAATGCAATCCCTATGAGAGATATCATAAAATACCCTAATTTCACTGGTCCATTACTGAGGCTGTAGCGATTTGTTTTTGTTCTGATAAAGTGGTCCTTTTCAATGTCACATACCTGCCATCTCAATATCCACAATGTACTATAATATACTCCATCAGAGATTCAAAAGTGCTAACATTGTAAATCAAGTTAAAGTGGTCGCACGGTATATACGTCACGGTCGCATCCCTTGACGTTTTCAATACCCAGATATATTTGTTGTGTTTCATTTTATAGGCTATGCATTTGTGGAAAATTATCTAAACAGCATCTTGCAAGAGTTGCTAAATACTCATCTGGAGAATTCACTATGTAGTGTCAGGATATGCCGCACTCCTCCATTTAGCTGGGTTATTTTCCCAAGTATTCAGCCAAGTTAATTATACAACAAGTTGACAACGGTAAAACACACCGTCGGAGCTCCGAGGTAGGTAGAACATATATTAGTAAGCCTGTGACATGTTCAAAATATAGACATGAATGAACAAAGTCAGTCTGCATCGGGATGTATTATTGAGAATTCCACTTTTCAAAGTCGGCATTCGTAGCCTCGTAAAGGCAATGACGTCCCTTTGAAGCGACAGGTTCTCTGTCTGCTGTCTCCCCTCTGCTCTGTTAACATTATGGTGGTAAATTAAATGTGAAATACATCCTCTATTGAGAAAACAATACATGTTGACAAAGACACTTCATACATTTTGGGAAGATATGTTTTAGTCAAATCAATATAGTCTTCAGTTCATGTTGTTACATACAAGTATAGGCTAACTACAGTTGAATTTAAATGGACTTCTATGGGCTGGCCTGCAGTACACTGTTGTCACGGACCAGAAGTGGGGCCGCTGTCTCATTTGGGGGCGTGAAATTTGTAGTCCCTGTGTGTCTATACCGGCTATTTAAACTGAAGGTTTGCACTGCTCAATCTGCCTACTTGTTTGCTGCTGCACACACTGATACTGCTGCGCTGCTGTCTGCCTAAACTTTTTCTGCTCACCCTCCTCCACCCCAGCTACTGTACAGTACCACCTGTCGTTTTGGATCTGCAGTTTAGGTACGGATTCGGAGACCTTATATGGTTGGGACTGATGCGCTTGATCCGAGTACCTAAAAAGCAGATCCAATTCATCGCCAAACCATAATGAATATATTGCTCATTTTATATTCCATCCATTCTTGAGTTGTTCTGACTGAACCTAGGCTATGTTTGACCCTCCCATCTTGACCCGTCACTTCATCCTCTTGTTAGCCTGTGTGTGTGCATAGCCTTATAGCTGCCCTCTGTGTCCGATTACCTGTTGATTTGTAAACCTGCTGTTCAAGTTACTGTAACCTTGTGACCTTAATGACCAAGTGAATAGAAAAAAAGTATGTCATGACATCACAGGTTAATCCTTAACCGCTGAGCTTTTGGGCTGTGTAACTGGAGTTTGTATTTCTGCCTATTTTGTCCTACATGTCTTCTGTGTGACCAGAGAAGTAACATGCTTAATCCACTGGATTTCTGCATGCCTTTCACTTGGATATTGCTTACATTCTTTTGAAATCATACTCTCTAATCACCCACAACCTCACTCCTAATATAACTCTGCATTATACACACACAGTGGTCCTACTTTTATTCTTAAATGTATTATACCCTCCCTTAGTCCTCTGCACCCCCTTTTCTTCTCATCCCCATGTCTTCTCTTCCAGCTGTATACCCATTCCTTTTCATTTCTGGCCATACTTCGCCACTCCAAATAGCCTATATAGCCCATTCCCCTGCTATGCCCTCTCCCTATACTTCCCGCTATTCGCTCTTTCTTCCCTTTCGTCCTCATCTTTGCTCCTTCTTTTCATACTAGCTCCTTATCTTCTGCCCTCTCCTTAAGGCTAATTTACACTTCGTTGCACAACAGTGTATAGCTTGCCAACAATTTTGTGTTGCAGTGTTGTTGGCTATACTTTCAGGGAGTGACAACTGGCTGGATTGCCATGAAATATGCGATGCACCTTCATGCTATACTCGGAGGTAACCTGACTCCGCCAGATTGCGGCAGTATTGAGTTCACAAGTTCCCGCCTGGATCTGGTCTCTCTCTCAAGCAGAAACGATAAACCGGAAGCAGCGGGACAAGAATGATGATATCTCCATAATCATTTCGAGTTGTATAGTCCTGTTGGGTCGTGTTTACATTTGCGCTGTGGCAGCGCTTCAATACGTCCTCAGTATCGCGTTGATCCCACCTCTTGCAGTCGCGTACGGCCGCGTCTCACTCTCTCTGGTCAGAAATGGTCCATGGAGTCCATCGTCTCTGCCCGAGAGGGACCAGATGGGAGCAGGAGGAGGGACTCACTGCTGCCATCAGCTGGCAGAGTCAGGTTAACTCGGAGGATGAACCCTTTTCGTTCAGGTGACCCCACGACCTGTACACCTGGCCAAAATGTGGATGGATGTAGATGCACCCCACAGCCTATTCCACTAGCAGCACCACCCATACGAGGTTTCCACTGGACACACACTGGTCTGATGTCGTTCTTTGATTTTTCAAAAATAGCAGACCTACAAGCTCGAGCTCGAGCTACAAGCTTGTAGATCTGCTATTTTTCAGTAGCTAAAGCACGACAAAATGGGTTCCCGTCCAAAATGGGTTAAACCCTATACCGATTTTGGTGACTCCGAATCATGGCATGAATCTTTGCTCCCCATTAAATTCTATAAATATTTTTCGTCCATGCTAAGCCCCTTATCCCTAAACTATACTTTGGCCTTTCTTTTTGAAAAAACTTTTTGGAATAGTTAAAATAGCCAATCTACAATGAGATGTTGTGAGCTTGTAGATTGGATATTTTAACTATTCAAAAATGTTTTTCAAAATAGTAAAAAAAAGAGTAGTTTAGCCTGTGTAAAGTATATAGATTAGGGAAAAGGGCATGGACGAAAATATAGCCCATATAGGTCCTAAACTTCTCCCCTCTCCTCAAGTCTAATTTAATCTATAGTCGCTTGCTGGAATGATCACATTCCGTTGTTAGAAAATCTGTTATTTCCGAAAAGTATAACACCGCCATGTGATGAAATATAAAGTATAACACCGCCATGTGATGAAATATAAATTAGACTCTTTTGCATCCGCCCAGTTTTATCTATTGCTCTTCCTTCCCTCTTTTCCTCCGGTTCTTTTCTTCTCTACCTCATTAAACTCTCTCTCTCTCTCTCTCTCACACACACACACACACACACACACACACACACACACACACACACACACACACACACACACACACACACACACACACACACACACACACACACACACACACACACACACACACACACACTCTCTCCTCTGTCTGTCTGTCTCTCTCCCCTCCATCCTTCCATCCCCATTCCTCTGCACCCTCCCTCCATCCTTGCCCCTAGCCACCCCCCCCCCCCACACCCCCCACTCCTCTCTGCCTAGTATTGATTAGAAGGCGAACCTCTAATCTCCTTAAGGTCATTAGGAACACTTAATTAAAACCTAGTTAGAATGCCTTTGTTCAACCAAAGCAAATTGCAGCTGTTCAAACGTGATTAGTGCGATAATGTAAAAACTTGTCGGCAGGGAAAAAATATAAGAGAGAGGCTTTTTTTATTTGGTGGAAATGTTTACATAATTTGAATGCAGAGCACTTAAACACACAGTGGTTATCTAAGCAATGCTTGTTGTTGTTGCTGCTGGTGTGTGTGTGTGTGTGTGTGTGTGTGTGTGTGTGTGTGTGTGTGTGTGTGTGTGTGCGCGCGTGTACATGCATGCATTAGTGTTTTGACACAGTTGTTTACTGGAGGAATTCTGCATGTAGCCTGCTGCCTAACTAATACAACTATGCTAACTATAGCCTAAGGTCCCGGAGAAAATTTATATTTATTCAGAATAGAATAATAATAGAATGTTGTACTAGCATTATAGGCTTATATAAAATGCTGAAACAAGTTGAATCCAAATGTAGCCTAATTTCTGTGATTTAATTAAACTATCTGATCGGACGATTCCAGGTTTCAGCATGTTTACACTTAATGATGTAACAGTGACAACATAGGCCTATTTTATAGGGGTTAAAGTGGACATATAGTGACATAAATATAACCACACTGTATCTAAAGGCTGAAAATATGATCCTGTACTATAGCTAATAATTATCTCCCATGAGAGTCCCATCCACAATCAGTCCCAGTGTCACAGACTGTGTTCCCAGGTCCAGACGAGACAAGAGCACCGTTGCTTAGCGACCAGGGTAGCGTTCCTCCTCGTGCTCTGAGAGCCACTTGTTTGAAACCCACACGCAGCGCGCGCCTGAGGAGCACCCCCCCCCCCCTCCGCCCCGCCCCCCCGTCCACGGATATAACATCATACCTGGCTGGAGACGACTCTATCATGGATGCTGAACGTTGTCGTTATTCGTTCATTATTATTAGGCCTTGGACACGCCGCTGTGTTTGTTTGTGTATTTTTTTGTTTGTTTTGCGTGTCGCGCGTGCCCACCCGCACGCGCTTCACAACACAAGTGTCCCCAAGAAGTTTCCGGTGTCTTTAAAGACAACAACCGTGTCTCTGAGCAGAGCAGAGCAGAGCAGAGCATGGTGCTGCTGGCCAGATGGCACAGCTCGAGCTAATCAGCTTTACTGGCAGCGCGGCTCCGCGGGACGGCTTCTACAATGAGTCAAGTTCATTTTGCGCTCATTCTTCCGGCTCGTCGTCATGATGCAACGCGGTAAAAAACAACAACAACAACAACACAACAACAGCTAGTTTAATAATTTATGAACGCTGCTGAACGGCCCTGCTTGATTTCCATTGGAGGAGTAGGCCTATACTGTCAGTCAAACAGACAAATACTTATACAGGCAGACAGGTCACTGTGTTTTGAGACACACAGCCAGTGGTGGTGTTTTTTTGGGGGTCTGTCTGTCTGTCCGTCTGTCCGTCTGTCTGTCTGTCAGCGTCAGCAGCAACGTGTTGAATGTTTGATTATATTCAGCTTGGGAAAGGAAGACGTAGCTGGAGGAGAGAGAGAGAGGAGTCACGAGCAGCAGGTAAACAACATGATGTTTTCCTAACTAACTAGGCTGTTATGGGGCTTTCTGCTTAGATTTACATATGCTATTTGTTGAGCAGAATATCAATGCTGGCAGTATAGTACCTGTTATTACACCACTTGGTAGCTTTCCAATCCGTTTAGCCCAGCGGACATTATGAGTGTGTGTCCGAGTAATTCAACACTATACATGTTTGCACTGTGGGCCTCTTCTGTGTCAGATAAAATAGGGAATTGAGCCAGAGGAGTATTGAAATGAAGAGAGCTTTAGCCTAAGCCTCAATTTCCTCTAAACTTGTGTGAAAAACCATTATATAGGGGGGGAGAACCCGGAGTCTAGATATAGAGCAAGGCAGAAAGACATGTTTAATTCAATTGAAAATGAAGGAGAGAGGAGAAAGCAATGTATCGGTATCATGAGAGCTGTGCCTCCATCAAGCCTGAGTATTCCAGGGCTTTGGCTATATCGGGAATGTAGCCTGCATGGCATTTACACTGCTCAGATTTGTCTCATGTCGGGCTGCAGTCTGACCACCGCTTCTCTCCCTTTGCCTATCTCTTAAACATCTCTTCATTTCTTCATTTGCCCTCTCTCTCTCTCTGTCTCTCTCTCTCTCTCTCTCTTCCCCCCACCCCTCTCCTTCCCGCTCTGTCTCCAGGTTGTGTGAAATCCTAGCTATCATCTGTAGGCTTTGGCTGTGGCGTGTTTATGTGTGTGTGTGTATGTGTATGTGACTGTGTGACTGAGAGCTAAGCTGGGTGGCCTCACCCCGGGGCCACTCTCGGAGCCATGAAACCATGACAGTCATCACTTATTCAAACACCCCTGGAAAGCGTCTGGAGGAATCTCCGAGTCTCGAATCCCCAGGGAACGCTCTAGAAACCTGGCCTAGGATTCTGGAGCCTCACACCACTCTGCAGCAGGCAAACCGCCGGTCTCTAGAACCTAAAGGCCTGGACTGCAGGACCAGAACGACGGAAGAAAAAAGAGCGAGCCATAAAGAAAGTGGGAAAAGACAAACATGGGGCAGAGGAGTGAGCCCAACGAGGACAGAGAGAGGAGGAAAAACGGAGCGATGCGAGCAAAGGAGTGAACACCAACGTGAAGTTTGGGAAGAGCTCAGAAGTGTTGTGAATAGAAGAATGCAGGGAGATATAGACGGAGGTTGCAGGTTAGGGAGAGGCTTCCCTTTTACTTTGTCACCTTCAGACGGAAAATATCAATCCAAAAGGAGGAAAAAGGGTTCGTGGTCCTACCTGCGGCCGTTGGATGAAAGAGAGGACGCGGTCTCGGTTAGAAGGATGAGGCTGTGGGACGTTGTCCTGAGGTTGGTCCTCGTCCTCGGCGTGTGTCCAAACCCCGCTTCTTCCCAGGTAATGTTGGCTATCACAGACCACATCCAATTTCTAATGCATTGCAACGTGGTGGAAGACTTGAACCCTTTCAATATGGATCAAATAGTAGGCCTAGTGCTGAATTGAGTATTTTATTTGATGTATTGGATACGTATAATTGGATATGTGGAAAGTAATTTTAAACATTACACAACTAACTAATTAACTAAGTAACTAACCAACTAACTATGAATTTTTTTTACTTTCCTACAAGTAGCCTACATTTGAAGAGCATAGCTTAATTTGTGGCATTATAAACTTTGTTAAAAGGTTTCCACATATTATAAAATGTGTATTGTATACTTCTATCCCTCCCAGGTCTACTGTACATCACTGTAGTCAAACTGATTAAACACTGCATATGACAGATATAAAACTCTGAATACACTGAGACAGCCCAGACACTATAAGATAATATACTGAATAAGCTGGAGCACTGCCCTGAAACACGACATATGATCAAACGCTATGTGATAAAACTGCATATGATACAGTAGATATGCATATGATAAAATGCTATTGTCATAAAACACTGCTGCATATGATGAACCACTGTGTGCAATAAAACATTTTTTTTTTTACATATGAGCCAGATGTCCTCAAAGGCTCAAACGTAGGGATGCACCGATAAGGAAATTATTGGCCGATACTGATCTTTAAAATATCAATTTAACCGATAGCCGATACTGATTGTTTATTTAGTTTTTGGTGTTATTATGAATTAAGAATCTGCAGAAACGCAACGTAATTGCCTTGATTCAAGTATCATTAAAACACCATAGACTAGAGTAAAGGCTGTAACTTTAACCAGCAAAAAATATATGTACCGATATTGACCGATAATGGCAAATATCGTCCGACGATATTTGCCATTATCGGTCAATATCGGCGATAAATCGGCGCATCCCTATACTGAGACCCTCTTTCAATTCTCGTCGGTGTTCAGGGTAATTTCCCACGGCTGGAGAACATCGCTGCATTCAAACCCATCTCCACGTCGCCCGACCGCTCCACCTGCGGGTTTCCAGCGAGGAGTAGCTACTGCCAGCCCGCCTCCACCCAGGCCGATCTACTGGGATGCTCGCTGAACTTCTGCATCCAGGACTGTCCCTACAGGTCCTCCACACCTCCACATGCCCCACTGCTGCTGCCTGCGCACAGGTGCGTATCACGGGGTTTGTTAGCCCATTCTGACCTGAGATCAGATTCTAAAAATGTCTGTTTGAAAAAGACAGTTTTCTGAAAAAGCTATGTTTCTATGTCAGTCGTTATTTGATTTTTCAAAAATAGCAGATCTACAAGCTTGTAACGCGCCACTCGGTGGCGCGCTATGAGCTTGTAGATCTGCTATTTTTAAATAGCTAAAGCATAACGTAATGCTAACACCAAAAGGGGTTCCCGTACAACATGGGTTAGACATACTAACAGTCCGACAGTCATTAGTCCGACAACACCGTCGTTCCCCCGACATGCATGGCTGGGTACAACTAACCTGTGGCCCGGGTTAAAACTCACCCGTGGCTCCCAATATGTGTGGCAGGTTAAAACTAACCTGTGGCGGGTTAAAGCTAACCCAAGCTAACCCGTGGCACCCTGACATGCGTGGCAGGTTATACAACTAACCCGTGGGCTTATAGGTATACGGTTGGGTTTTGGGTAGGGGTGTCGGACTCATGACTGTAGGACTGTAGGTTGTTGGACCAAAGACATGCACCCGCATATCACGGTCTTGTCAGGTTAGTTCAGGTCATTTCAGCTTACAGAATATGGTAAAGTGTGGTGGAACCTCAAAACAATGTTTTTCTTACGAAATTACTTACTTTTCAGGTAAATGGATTTTAAGTCGGTCCATTGTGTAACACCTGTGTTATCATGTGGAGTGCTTGAAATGACCAGTGTTATTGTTGATCAATCATTTTCAACCCTTTATTATTCTAAAACTCCCGGTCAAAGAATCAACTGACCTTTCAGGTGCTGACCATGAGAACATATCATTCATTGTAGGGATGCAACGGTTCTTGGTATAATATTGAACCATGCAGTACGCCATCCATATAACAATAATAATTCTTTTTTTGTCACTGTGTATTTGCACATACGTGAACATTGTCCTGTGCATTTACCATTTACCTATACTAATTATTAGAAAACACAGAGAGATGAGTGCTATTAATACAGCGCTTGGGGAGCAGTTATATAGGGGTCTTGCTCAGGGACTCTTCAACACATAGGCCAGGGCACAAACTGCCTGGGGACCTTCTGTTTCCCAGCTGGGCTCCTGTCTACCCACACAGCTGTGGCTGCCCCTGTTCCATGGTTCAATACGCACTTGTGCATTTTATAATTTTGAGTTATTACTTACTTACTTTTTGCACTCCGTTCTTTCTTCCCCGCCTAATTTAGAACCAGTTAAAATAAAATAAAAAATAATTTGGTTCTGAACTGAAACCCTAAAAGTTGGTTTGGATTCAGAACTGGAACTGAAAAAATACTTGCCCTGAACTGGGTTCCACAGTGCATGGGTGTACAGGTTGTAAGATGCAGATATGATGTAAACAATGGTAAAAACAAACGAAAATCATCTTAAAGATTTATTTTACATTACAGTGTCCCCCACTCTAACCTAAATACTGTATATTATTACAGACTACCTTTTTATAATGTTTTTAGTTGTTTATCAAACTGGGACAACGTTGTTGCCTACTGTTACTGGGATTCATATTTGATATATTATGAACAATGAATTACTAATGCTATTCGGGTCAGGGCTGTAATTGGTTAGATATATATGATGAACATTCATCATCATCATAATCATCATAACTTGCCACTCGGGGTGGAAAAGCCAGAGGCTTCTGTTTGTACGTCTGTGTCACCAGAGAAGAACCTCTCTGCGAGTGAACTGCTTACAAGCATCGCAATGCTCATTTATACTGCGATGTTATCATTGTCAGCGGCTGCCTGTGACATACAGTACCTCTGAGAGGAAAAAAGAATAACAATATTTGAATCCCCTCCACTCAGGCGTTCCTGTGTAACTGAAGACACTGACACTCGTCCTGAGATGAACAGTTCCAGTACCGGTTCAGAAGGTGTTCTTAGTGGAACCAGGAGTGTTGTGTTCCAATCAGTCCCGGGCGGGTGTCTGGTCTCGCCTCCGTCCCAGAACCTCGGACCCCTGGGATCTCTCACCCTGGCTGTCTGGATCAAACCGGCTGCTCCTGGAGAGATGTGAGTTTACTGTTTTAGATCACTATATTATATTTTAATGCATTTATTCAGTTCTTCTCATGAGCTGTTTATACAATCACATTACACGTTATATTGTAATGGCTAGTGGCATGTACTGTTTTACAACAACAACTTGACTTAATCCATTTTCACGTGTTGTGTAACGAAGACCAAAATGATCTTGACTTGGATTAGCCTAACATCAGTGTTAGTAGTATAAGTTAACTCGAGGACCTGCCATGTCCTACATAGATGTGGTGTCAGAGAGAGAGAGAAGAGAGAGAGAGAGATTGTATTGGTGTGTCTTGGTGTCCCATGTAGAGCCGAGATGGTGCCGAGTTACACTCAGATCAGTTGACGACACACACACACACACACACACACACACACACACACACACACACACACACACACACACACACACACACACACACACGTAGAGATAGATCAGTTGCTAACACAAATACACAGACTCATATCAGTTGGCTTTCTGGCAACTTCCAGCAGAAACAGAGCCTGATCATCACTCCTCTGACGTAACATACCGTATACAGATAACTAAAAAAGAAACATAAACAACAACAACAGCATACATGGTGCTTGCACCTACTAACTTTCAGTTACTATATCCTGAATAGAATATTGTAACTCTACTCACTTTGTGAATGCTGTGGCAGCAGACAAGGTAATTAACCAAAAGGTAATTGCTTTAGTAAATCACAGTATCATATACCCAGGCTTTATTTTCCCTGGACGAGCTGAGTGATGAAAGGGCAGAGAGGGTGATCTGAAAACCCCTATAGGGCTGATACGACAGTAGCTGACCAATGAGAGAAAGCCCCTAGGGCTGATATGACAGTAGCTGACCAATGAGAGAAAACCCCTAGGGCTGATATGACAGTAGCTGACCAATGAGAGAAAACCCCTAGGGCTGATATGACAGTAGCTGACCAATGAGAGCAAACTAAAGTGCCACCATTCTGAACAGGAAGGAACTGAACATGTCAAACGTGGCTGCCACAGTTGTTGCACTTTGATCAAATGTTATTTTCGCGTTGCTGTAAAGCTAAATAAGGCTTTGGCTGTGTGATAAACTAATGATCGGCTAGGTGTTCGTTCGGTTATTGGCACGCACGCACACGCATACCCCCCAATGTATGCCCGGGTAATAATCTATATAACGTCATAGAGATCATAACTTTGTATTGTAAAGTTAGCTGAGATAGTCTGGAAATGAACGAAGATGTTTACAGACATATTGTCTGCAGTAATATTTCAGCAGATTAACCACTTAAACCCTACAGGCTGTACCTTTTATTCTCTAATGTGCATACATAGCTTTTATGAACCCAGGACAACATGGATGACAGATGCGTAACTACCGTGACGCAGACAACGCAATTGCGTGGGGCACACGCCGGCCGCCAACCCGTGCCGTCGGTAAAATACAATTATAAACACATGGGGCTGTATTTTGCGTGTCTTAAGTACCAGGTCTTATTCCCTAACTTGAGTAAACTAAAGACCTGGAGGCGTGATCAATGCTCTTTGGCCACTCAGAATAGCCAAATGGCATTGATCACGCCTCCAGGTCTTTAGTTTACTCAAGTTAGGGAATAAGACCTGGTACAAAATACAGCCCATACAGTCGATACAGAGATGCAATGACAGTTGAGTTGACCAAAGCTTGGTGGAGCCTGGTGATGGCTGCTGCTAAGCTCTGGTGGAGTGCAGGCTAATGATGTGGAGGAAGTTAGAATTGCAAGAAGTGCGAGAGATTATATGGAGGATGGAGTTCAATGAACTTAACTAAAACCTGGCACCGTGTGGATTTTTTTGTTGTCGTTCATATTTGAACAGATTTAGGGCAATTTAACAGCTCTGCTGCAGGAAGCTATATAGCCATCTTGAAGAGGGTTCAGTTGACGTCTGTGCTTGACTGTTTGTCCAGCGTTAATCCTGCGAACCACTGGACCCATCAGCGCCAAATATGAACTCGCTGTTGAAGCCCTGTTACTGACTGCATGACGGAGTGATCAGACGTTTGAATTTTATCAGCTTATTTGCGAGCAAGGACAATGACAGACTGAACATGACACCTGTGTATCTCTCTCTCTCTCTCTGCAGTTTTCTGTCTTTTGTTATAGTGACTGCAGGCTGTCAGGGGCCAGGGCTGCTATCAAAGCCCCAGATAAAAGGAGGTCTCTGTCCTCACCTCTGTCCATCTCTCTTCACCCCCCCCCCCCCTCCCACTACCCCGTCTCTCTTTCTTTGGTTGTCCCTTCACCCCCCCCCCCCCCCCCCAGGTGAACAATGAACAGGGCCAGCCACCTGTTGTATCAAACCTTATTTACTATGGTTTTGCTGGGCTTTTATTTCTTACCAGAATAAAGGTTTGGCTGTGTGTTTCCTGGTGATGATAATGATCAGTCAAGTTACCAAACAAAACTTTAATAATTGGTGTACATATGTATACTGATAAATATATACTGATGCATATTGTATATATATATATATACACAGTATATATATGCCAGATATATTATCGGCATCTATGTTTTATACATGCTGCTTGATGGCTTGTCCACATAAGCTATGTATGTTATGTTTGATTGTTCACATACGCTGTGCATGTTATTTAGATAGATGCACTCACATATGCGGTTTGCTTTCCACAGATGCCAAGTTTGTTATGATGCTAGGTTGGTAGTCTAGCTGCTGTCTATCCAACCATCTTGTCGTCATCTTGTAGTTAAATGTTTGTCTTAACCGGCAGAGCAAATCTCCCTGTGAAGTTCCTCCATGAGGCGAACGCTGGCCAGAATTTAATAGAGCGACTTTGTGTTTTGTCATATAAGTGGCTCCTAGCAGGGCAGGCCAAGCTCTGGATTACATGATACTAAACTATGAGACAGACACAGTGACTGCCAAACACTCCACCGCCACAAATACGCTCATTGTGCGTGTCCTTAAAGACAGTAGGTGCAATTTGATGCCATTTGATCAACCTTTTAGTCTAACTAAACACTTTCAAGCATAGAAAAACAAATGAATGAAAGTTCCCTTCATAGCAACACAAAATCCATGGTTGAACGTGAACGTGATGCATTTTTTTTTGATACAATGAATTACATCCGTAACAATATCCATCTCCCCAATCCCCATAACATGTGTTTTCAAAGTTTAACTAACTCGTTCACCGCCAGGTGGGGCAGTATAGCGATCGTTCAGCTACTGCCACCATAGAGACACTCTCGTTCTATCTAGAGCACCCCCGCCTCCCCAAAAGCAGCTAGCGTCAACGTCGTCTATCTAAGTCTGAGTCTTTAGAAGCATTAATATTTTAACCGGGTGACGACGTAGATTTAAGCAATAAGCCACGAGGGGTATTTTACAATGGCTAGGGGCGTAGGCAGACCTGACGCGGAGCGGAGGGTCTTCTACCTCCCGGCCTCGAGTGGCATAATTATTGCTTTTCTAAAAAGGTTACAAACATATAGCAATATTAACCTAATAAAACTATTACATTCACAAAAGTAGCTACGCTTTGCTCCACTAGAGTGAGCCACATCACTTCCTTGTTTTGCTCGGCAAGTAGACTATGTGACGGGAGAATAGCGCTTGATGTCTTTACGGGGCTGCCTGGAGCCACACATTCACAGTCGTATGAGCCGGGCGGTGCTTACACGCCCACACGACATGTGTTTGTAAAGCAATCAAGCGCTCCCCTTTCCCAGTAGAGCTACAGAGATGTGGAATCACCTGCAAATTATATGAAGTCATTGAAGGAGTGGGTTATCGGTGGAATTTACACCGGTCACGTGACGGTAACCAGCCAATCAGAATCAAGTATTGGGACTACCCGTTTTAGATTTACTATTGAGCCGCTAAACACAGTAGCTTTGTTCATCCAGTGCCATCCGAGCCGTAAATAAGAGAAAAAGGCCTAGAAAGGCCTCCAGGCCTCCATTGTGTGCGGACACATTTTCACTTTTCAAGTGACGGTACACACACTAACCAGTTAACCGTTTCTTCAATATTATTTTCCAAAAGTAAAAATGTCAATTGCCTTCCGTGTTAGAAAAGTACTGTATTTGAAGGCCCTAGTCAAATGTATAGTGAAAGACAAGTGAGTCAAATAATTATTAAACACACGTGAACTGCACAAGACATTTGGTGCTGATCGGTCCATGATCTTCGCTTGATGATCTGCGTTTGTCCGGAGATAACCTTGCCGACCGCAAGGTTATCTCCGGACTCCGGACAAACGCAGATCATCAAGCGACCCTCCTCTTCAAGATGGATGGCTTCCCCACGGAGCCACACTGTTACGTTGCCCTAAATCCACACAATGACAGATTTGAGTTCTAGCCCCTCAAACTTGGACTAATATGTAGAACCCCATCCTCCATGTGTTCTCTCTCTCTCTCTCTTCATGTGATTCATCATCCATGTTTGCCTGGGTTCATAAAAGCCATGATTTCCTATAAAATGTCACTGATGGTGATTAATATGACACTGTGTGTGGTTTGCCCTCAGAGCATCAGGATAACCCTAGTCATGTAAAATATTGATATTCCATGTGTAAATGTCAGAAGGTGTGTGTGTGTGTGTGCGTGCGTGCGTGCATGTGTGCACCCGTCCGTCCGGTCTCATCCATTTGGCCCTGTGCTGACTTGTGCATTTTCTCTTCTCAGGGTGTTGTTGGAGAAGAGCTCAGGGGTGCGTTTGGTTTTTGTCCTAATGGTGTCCGAGCGGGCGGTGACGCTGCAGTACGGACAGCAGCCTGGCCATCAAACGCCTCTGAACATCAGCTTCATCGCGCAGGGCAGAATCGCCGTTGACCGATGGACACACCTTGTACTTCAGGTAACAGACTTGAGACATTGGCATTGACCGTGCTGGTTTTTTGTTTGTTTGACCCATTAATGACTAATTACTGTATTTAGAATGTTACGGTTCTACTTATTTTCAATCCAAGGCACCCCTTCATAAATCACTTCTGAAATAGTTGTTGGGGAGAATATAATTCCCAAGCAACCATTTGAGCAGCCATCAGCTGGATGAAGCTGGAAACTGAATTCCCCCCCATGGGATTAAGCAGGTCTCCCCCTCCCCCTCAAGGGTCAATGCAACCAGACTGAAATCGGGGAGCAGTCTCAACATTAACCATGGGGTCAGGGTCCAGGGATTAGAGCAGTCTAGACTGAGATCAATCTATACTCTATAGAATCTAGATCATGTGGAGGTTGTTCTTCGACAAAGGGAGACATTCATTGTTCACAAGGCTGTATCCTAAACAATATAATATCTATATCAATATAAACTCTTCTCAACACCTTATGTGTAACATAGAAACGTATATACCGTATCCCCGGTATACCATGTGCAGCTGGCACCATAATGTCGAAATAAATAAATATTTCCAAAAATAGCAGACCTACAAGCTGCTATTTTTCAATGGCTAAATTCTAACATAATGTTTAAAACACCAAAAGGGGTTCCCGCCCAGAATGGGTTTTAAAAAAAGTATGTCAAAGGTATTCTTGCTGGAGCTCTAAGTTACATTCTCCATTAATTGTTACACGTGTTAATTTAAATTAAATTAGAAAGGATACAAAGGCACCAACGGGGATGTGTAACTCATACAATGTGGTTTATATTAATCTTTGTACCTGTATAAGCAGAGCCATCAGGTTTATGTTGAACTGTTCTGCCAGGGCATGTGAAAGAGAAATTGTCTCTCTCACCCTCAATTCCCTCCCATCTTTCTATCTTTTCTGCTCTCTCTCTCTCTCTCTCTCTCTCTCTCTCTCTCTCTCTCTCTCTCTCTCTCTCTCTCTGGGCTGGTGGTAATTATACTGGCAAACATCTGCTTTGGCACAGCTGCTGGGGCAGGGGGCACACACACACACACACACACACACACACACACACACACACACACACACACACACACAGTAGCCTACAGTTGAAAGCAACAAAGTGTAATAAACGCAAAGTGGAAAATTAAGTTTCCAAAAACAAAATTGTGTAAATTGATAATCCCATCATGCTACAGTTTATCATCAGTGCATGATAGCTCATATGAATGACGTTTACCCAGTACATATTTGAACAGGAGAATGACATGGCAATGATGGTATCAACAAAAGGCTTTCTTTGGCTCTCATCTTTCTGAAATGCCTGCCAGAAGGTCTTGACGCCACAAGCGACCACAAATGAACCTGTGTGTGTGTGTGTGTGTGTGTGTGTGTGTGTGTGTGTGTGTCACTGGCAAGACTGTTGAAGAGGATCACTTTACAGATATCTCTGCTGGACAATCTCTCCTCTCAGCCTAGATCACAACAGCATTACAAGTCTGGTCACCAATTTAGAATTAGATTACTTGTTTTTTTTAAAATATTCTATCCACTTAATTTAATAGTTAATTCATAATAATAACCTATTGCATGTCTAAACCTTCATGATGGAATAAAGCTTTGTGCTAGCTGTCTCTCAGTAGCCTTGAGAACAATGGATCCAGCCATGTGGCCCATATAGGTCAGGAGGCTATATATCTTGTATTTATTTAGCGTACGTGGGTAGTAGTACACCCCCATGGACATGATGCTGGTATGTCGCAGGGACTTGCCCCCCAATCCAATCCTTAATGCTGAGCGCCAAGCAGAGTTAGGGATACCATTTTTTGTAATAGTCTATGCCTCGGTCAGTGTCATCCCTCTTGACGAATAGATTGAATTAAAATCTATATGTTGTTGAATTATTCCATGATTAAATTATTTCCTCCGTTTAGTTTTTTGTTACCTCTTCCATTATGTTCCTTATTCCGACGTGTGTGTGTGTGCGCGCGTGTGTGTATGAAGTGATCATCACAAAGGCAGGTATAAGTGTTTCAGTATAGAAGTGTACATTATCGCTGTGTTGAATTCATATGTTTTCCAGTAATGAATCACTGAGTACAGTTTGTTGCTGCATGGCAGTGTGGTTGACTGGTTGTCTGATTGTTGTTGATGGCTGGTGGAGTGACTTGGCAGCCCAGAGTCTGGTGAGCTCAGTGTAACTTTGACGGCTTAATAGCCAGCAGGTGTGTGTGTGTGCGTGCGCATGCTTGCGTGTGTAATGTGATGGTGATGTGATCTTCTTTGACCATACAGGAGAATAATATTATCACGGATGCGCACGCACATACACCCACACACACGAGCACGTTCTCGTGTTTTTTTTTATGCACACACACTTACACGCACAGTTCAGTAGTAATTTGTAACACTCTGTCAGAAGCAATACACATGTTACTTTGTGAGGAAGATGGGTAATTGAGCAACCTTTCTTCTGTGTCTCTTGCACTGTCTCTCTCTCGCACGCGCGCACGTACACACACACACACACACACACACACACACACACACACACACACACGTCTTTCTTTCACCAGTCGTCTGTCAGTTTGAAAAGATCAAAACCTGGGAAAAAGGCAGTCAAAAGGAATACGAGCTTCCAAGTGCCTGGAGCAACATACACGTGCCACCAGCCCTGCACGCACAAACACACACACGCACGCAAGCACGCACGCACACACAAAGAGAGTGTGCCAGGAGCAAGGTGCTCCAGGATTGCTCTGCTCGCTGGGTAGTTGTCTTGTCTGATTATGGTAACGATGAAGAGAATAGTAGGAACGGAAACACAGCCTGGGGGAGTCAGGGAAGGGGGATGGATGGATGGATGGATGGACAGAGGAGGGAAAGAGTGAGAAGAGGTGGATGGATATCTGATGTAGCTGTAGTTTATGGCGTGCGTGTGTGTGCGTGTGTGCGTGTGTGTGTGTGCGCGCGTACTCGCCTTCCTGTGGTATTTTATCAGTAGTTAGAAAAGACCAGTTAGGTGGTATTACATTGGGGTGGATGGTTGGATGGAAGGTGTGGAGGATGATAGCAGATTGGGTTTTTTTCACGCAGACTGTCTGTCTGTCTGTCTCTGTCTCTCTCGTTCTCTCACACACAGTTACAATACAACGTTGATAGATACCTGAGACAGACCTCTATTAATGAGATTCAGACACTGTGAGAAACAGGACAGGTGAGCATGAGACATAGTGGAATTGAGACGGGGCAGAGGAAGATGGGAGAAGCGAGGGCTGAGAGCAGAGGACAGGGGTATGGGATGGATGAGAGAGTTGAGGATGGGAGGACAGCAGGAGTGAAGATGAGAAGTGCTGATGGATGGAAAGGGTTCATGAGGTATACCAAAGGAGGGACGAGAGAGGCGAGGCGAGGACGAGAGGAGAGAAGAGAAGGGAAGGAGCTGGCCAGGCGAGGATGAGAGTTGAGGTGAATAATGAGAGGAAAGGATGAGAGGCGAGGAAGAGAGGAAAAGATGAGAGAAGGTGTTGGTATATGTCTTCCACTGTCTCTTCTCTTTCATGTGTGTATGCTGAATAAGAGAGAGCGAGAGACGAGGAGTCGTAGCAGTACAGGGGGATGGAGGGGTGAACGGAGAGAACTTATCTGGGAGGGAAACGCATTTAACTTGAAAAGAACAGGGGTGGAGGAAAGAGAGAGAGAGAGAGAGAGGGAGGGAGAGAGAGAGAGAGAGAGAGATGCAAATGCCTTTGGAGGGCTGTGTTTTAGAGAAGCGTGATTGACTGTGTGCCTGGAGGACCCCTAGAGGGGCGTGTCTCTACGAGTGCCTGACCAAATCAACGTTATCTGATCGGGCAGTGGCAGGGACAGCAGTCACACTGGTCCCCTTGCAGCCCAACACGCACACACGCACACACATTCTGAACCAGTTGACTTCATAGGGGGGAGAGAGAGAGAGAGGGGGGAGGGGGAGAGGGAGGGAGGTGAATTGTGGAGAATGAGTTGGAGGGAAACAAACAAAAGTGTCCGAAAATAACAGGGCAATGAAAGAAAGATGTTCACATCAGAGAGTGTGAAAGAGAGGCACTACAGAGAGACGCGGAAAGGAGAGAATAAAGGCAGAGTGTTGGTCAAGGCAGACCCAGAGCTGTTCAGTGGCCAGAAGTAGAAAAGGAAAGGAAAGGTACCATGTTTACCCAGGGTAACTGGACTCAATAACTTGTTTACAGCCAGGCCCTGCTCATAGAACATTTCATGGTAGGGTTCAATGCCTTGTCCAAGGGCACTTGTGGTTTGCACTGTGCCAAAGATGCCAACAGTATGGGATTTCAAAAAGGTGACACTCATTGCCACTTGACTCCGAAGATCATGTGTAGCTACCGTAATCTGTTTTAAAACACATTGACTGCCATGCCATTCATGAATTAATTCTTCCGCCACTGCCACGTTTTTTTTCTTTTCTTTTGGGTAATTTAACCGCGATCATTGGTTCTTTAGTTACGGGCCGTTGAATGAAGCTAGTTTTGACCAAAAATGCTATCTGGGAAAATAATCTGTAGCTAAATGCATTCTTGTAAATCTGTTTACATTGAGGCCGATGGAGACTCTGGGCTGTATTTTGCGTGTCTTAAGTACCAGGTCTTATTCCCTAACTTGAGTAAACTTAAGACCTGGAGGCGTGATCAATGCTCTTTGGCCACTCAGAATAGCCAAATGGCATTGGTCACGCCTTTGATGATGTCAGATCAACATATTATGGAATGAATTCTGTGCTGGCCATATATGGAGCATGTCTTGAGTGTACAGGGTTTGATGATGTCAGATCAACATATGGAATGCCAGAACAGGTCAGCTCCATATATGGAGATCTAAGGGGTGGCAGCGGGGTCTTGAGTGTACAGGGTTTGATGAGGTCTGGCCATATATGGAGCATGTCTTGAGTGTACATACATTTTCGGGCCTGTTGAGAACTCTAGTTTTCGCCGGCTGCCGGGCGCGGCTGCACTAATAACTTTGGGGCAGGACCATCTAGAGTTTGTTTTGGACAGGTATCAGTCAAAACGGAGACATCGAAGATGAGGACAGGTCAGCTCCATATATGGAGATCTAAGGGTTTGAGGTCAGATGTAGAGTTGCTGACCGTTGCTGAACGGTATATGCAGATCTAGGTGATGATCCAGTCTTCTCCATGTATGGCTATCCAGGGTTTGTTGAGGTCAGTGTTGTGATCTTCATATATGGAGACGACCATACTGTATATGGAGTGTGTCACGAGGCATGACTGACTGACGACCATATATGGTGGCGTGACGGGGTCACTGACAGGTTTTGCATGTTTTCATAGTAGCCGTAGATCACACTGGCTGCACTGGACCATACTATGCACAGTAGCCTGTATGTGCATCTATGCATTCTTTGTGTTGCTTTACGGCAAAGGTCAACTCACCACAAGCATGCACACACGCGCCACACGTGTGCACGCAATCGCACGCACGCACGCACGCACGCACGCACGCACGCACGCACGCAAGCACGCACGCACGCACACATTCACTCACACCACCACACCTACCCCTAGCTCACTGTGCCACCCAGAGTGACAGAGATAGATTGTCAGGCTGAGAGTGTGTGTGTGTGTGATTCTTTTTTTTGCATACATTTGTGTGTGTGTGCGTGCATTCATGTTTTGTGTTCATGATTTTGTGTGTGAAGGTGAGACAAGGTTGCTGCATGCGGGCACCTCTATGCATAGCCTCTGCCCGCTGGTATGGAGGGGAGAGGGCACCATCAATTAAGGAAGGGCGGAGGGGTGTGTGTGTGTGTGTGTGTGTGTGTGTGTGTGTGTGTGTGGGTGTGTGGGTGTGTGTGCGTGTGCGTGTGTGTGTGCGTGCGTGCGTGCGTGCATGTGGGTGGGCCCGGAAGGTGTAAACTGCACAAATATTTATTTCATTTTATTGGAAGGACATAGGCTGCCCCTTTTTTTCAATGCTGCACTTTATGTAGGCCTACCGTAAATAAAATGTATAATGATGACGTTTTTAACTAAAATCTTTGCTGAGGGCTTTGCTTCTGAAAACATATTTTCAGATGGGAGTCGGTGGCCAATTACATATAATTTCTGGGGACCTTGACATGAAATATTGAGCACCACTGATACAGAAACATGAGGTATTTCAGAAAACTGTCAGGATTAACCCATTTACTGTAGACCTGAGGACGATTCTACAAATGTCTTCTAAATCCTGACAGTTTTCTGAAAAACCCCATGTGTTTCTATCATGTCAGTGGTTCTCAAACTATTTCATGTCAAGGACCCCCAGAATTATATGCATTTGGCCGCCGACCCCCTTCTGAAAATATGTAGTTCCAGGCTGGGACCCTCCAGACGCAAGGTTTGAGTTAAAAACGTTCGCTCTGAAAGAGTATATACTGTATGTTCAAAGGTTTGCGCCACATTTTCACGATTAAAAAAAAATAGCAGACCTACAAGTTCATAGTTCCCGTGTTGTTACAGAAGCCCTGTTGGGACAAAACACGTTATTATGATGGTGAGACGTAGATGGGGCCCGGAGGAACGCTTGGCCCTGGTTTTTCCCTAATGGGACTGATCCAGGGTAGCTACTGGGATGTAAGTCGGGACTTGATCACTCCCGGCTGGGTCACCTGAGTGAGGGGTATGATGTTGGACGACCCGAAACCCCCGATGACCTTGGGATACATCACTGAGGATACGTCCCAGGTGCATCCATGCAATGTATTTTTTGTTCTAGTTATTCTAATTATAGTGACTAATGGGAATAGACTACGTGACAACCAGGAATAGTCTGGTGACCACTGGAAAGACGGGTGGCAGCCGGAATGTAGACGGCACCCGGGAGCAGTATGGGTCCCAGGTGCATCCATGCAATGCGTTTTTTTTTTACTTACTTTTTTATAATTTCCGAGATTTCGCCTAAGACTGCGCTGCTTGCACTCTGGATGTTATTGGACGTTCTGTATATATTTCACACCTTGTTGTAACATCAGATTAAGGTAAGAAAACGGTTAATCTGGAATTCTCCTTTAAAGAAAAGAGAGTGCATGGAAACAATTTACAATTTAGGCATTTAGCAGACGCTCTTAATCCAGAGCGATTTACAATAATCAAGAACAAAAGCATGGGAATACATCACAAAAGCATTTATCATAAAACATGCGTAAGCTAAGAAAGTAACAGTGGAATATCTATATTATGAGACTATACATATAAACTATATATATATACTACTATGCTATACATATGTATGTGGAAAGCGAGAGAGTGATGGGGAACAGAAGAGAGGAGAACAAAGAGGAAGAGAGAATTAGTTTGTCTGCAAAAAGGCCTTCCTGGAGATGATTTCTACATTCCACTATCTCTCTCTCTCTCACACTTGCTGTATCTCTCTCTCTCTCTCTCTCTGTATGTATAAAATGAATGTATGCCTTCTGCTCCGGGAGACTTATGGTCTTTATTAAAAGGCAGCCGTTGTCACCTTATATCTGTCCCCCGTGCCTTTATCTCTCTCTCCTCGTTTCCCCAGAGACAATTTTCTCTCCCTCAATCTCTCTCTCTCTCTCTTCTTCCCAATCCTCTTCCTCATCCACTCCGTCCCCCCCTCCCCTTCCCACGTCTCCGCAGGGACAATTTTCTTTTCTTAAATACACTGTCATAGCTAGTGTTAAAATATGGCCACACGTGTTTGGAGAATCCGCCAGGCTCCTATAAAACATGATAATATGACGACACAGATAATTGTGTCTCTTAGCACCAGAGATGAGTAGAACAAATCTCTCTCGCTCTCTTCTACTCCCTTTCTCTCCCAGCTGCGGCCGTGCTAATATGATGGAGAGAATATTGACTGTTCATCAAAGGTGCTAACAGAGAGAGGGGGGGGGGGGCTATAGAGGGATAAAGGGCAGGGAGGCGTAGAGAGAAAAAGGAATGGAGAGCAAAGATGAGAACGTATGTAGTACGTTTACAGAGCAGAATGGAGAGAGGGGGGGGGGGGGGGGGACAGAGAAAGCCACTCAGGGACAGGATGAGGGGCTAAGAGGGGGATGAATAAAAATGATATAGTGTAAAGTGTGGAGTGGATAGAGAGGGAGAGAGAGAGATACCAGACTAATCTGCCACACAGAAGAAGAAAAAAAAGATCCCTGGGGAGATTGCTCTGGCACTCCTCAGTTTGAATTACGTTTCACTCAACCCAGAGTTGTGGGTGACCAATCGGAGCCCACTATTCAAAGTGAGACTTGTTGCAGTGTCGTTGGAATCTCTTTGTAACCCCCACTTACAAATACATATTCCACACCTAAGTTCCAGACTAATCTACGCAGTGGTTCAATTTCCCTAAACATTCCTATTCCAGTTCCATCCCAATGGGATGTTATGGGCTTTTATAGATTGTCTATTTTCAGCACATTTAAAATGACTTATACTGGATCTCTTGTCCACTAGTCCTTTCCTAACATTTTAGTCTAGTTTTTATTTGTTGACAAAATTGTCAGTATATATATTTTGTCCTATAGTTTTAGTCATATCTTAGTTTTCAGTTACTTTCCATTTGGTTTTCGTCAGTGACAAAAGGTATAGTCGACGAACATTTTTCGTCTCACTTTAAGTCGACGAAAACAACACTGGTATCATCACGTTAGTATCCCATCTTAGTATTTAGTATATCTCAGATGTTGTAGAGGAAAGTAATCCTGTCCATATAGTGTGTTAGTGTCAGCACACTATACCATATTCTGACTCCTCTCCCCTCCTCTGCTCTTAAACAGCATTCCTGCTTCATTTAAATGATAAGAGTCAGTCATACAGACCCTGGACAGGGGCGCTGTGTGTGTGTGTGTGTGTGTGTGTGTGTGTGTGTGTGTGTGTGTGTGTGTGTGTGTGCGTGTGCGTGTGCGTGTGCGTGTGCGTGTGCGTGTGTGCGCGCGCGCGCGTGTGCCTGCCTTATGCAGTGAAAGGTAACAAGCAGGTCACATCATTCCAAAGGCTCATTCAGTTATCAGGATGTTCACACAGGGGGGTCTCCCCTCTCCCTCTTTATATCATTCTCTCTGCCATCTGTGTGTAGTTTCTTTTTAACAGTTCCATCCTCCACATGTCCAGTCTCTTCCATGAATTCCTCGTTCTTCCATCGTCACCTCTCTCCTTCTCTGTCTAATAACTCCATATATCATCCTCCATTCCATGGTTGAAGTTGTCAAACTGATTTCAGGTCACTTAAAGCCAGAGATTGGACAAAATGCTGTCTATTGTGTTATGCTATGCTGTTTCCCGCAACACGTTTTGCTGTGGAGAACTGTTGGGACACAGGTACAGATGGCGATGAGGTGGAGATACATGGTCACTGTCTTTACTTGCGCAAGCAGAGCGCGCAAGTAATAATTTCGCCCGGTCTTCGTTCATCGCGACAGCCACCCGCCATTTTATGCGTATGCCAATAAAACAGCAAATCTGTGCCTGGTTTGCTGGGACCAGATCACATAAATGACCATATGTCTTAGGTCATCATGTAGAGCTAGTCATACGTATCCTATATACATAATCAGTAAAATAAACTAGCAAATTGTGCCTGATCTGCTGGGACCAGAGTATGTGGTGTGTATGTATGGTATGTATGACTAGCTCTAAATTATGACGTAAGACATATGGTAATTTATGTGATCTGGTCCCAGCAAACCAGGCACAGATTTGCTGTTTTATTGGCATACGCATAAAATGGCGGGTGGCTGTCGCGGTTTTTGGCGCAAAGTAACCACAGTATACCGCTAATCAACTTACAACTACATACTCTATATAGTATATGTATATGTATACGTATGTCTTACGTCATAATTTAGAGCTAGTCATACGTATACTATATACATAATCAGTCAAATAAAATAGCAAATTGTGCCTGATCTGCTGGGACCAGAGTACGTGGTGTGTATATGTATGACTAGCTCTCAATGATGACGTAAGAAATATGGTCATTTGTGTAGTCTGGTCCCAGCAAACCAGGCACAAATCTGCTGTTTTATTGGCATACGCATAAAATGTCGGGTTGGCTGTCGCGGTTTTTGGCGCAAAGTAACCACAGTATACCGCTAATCAACTTACAACTACATACTCTATATAGTATATGTATATGTATACGTATGTCTTACGTCATAATTTAAAGCTAGTCATACGTATACTATATACATAATCAGTCAAATAAAATAGCAAATTGTGCCTGATCTGCTGGGACCAGAGTATGTGGTGTGTATATGTATGACTAGCTCTCAATGATGACGTAAGAAATATGGTCATTTGTGTAGTCTGGTCCCAGCAAACCAGGCACAAATCTGCTGTTTTATTGGCATACGCATAAAATGGCGGGTTGGCTGTCGCGGTTTTTGGCGCAAAGTAACCACAGTATACCGCTAATCAACTTACAACTACATACTCTATATAGTATATGTATATGTATACGTATGTCTTACGTCATCATTTAGAGCTAGTCATACGTATACTATATACATAATCGGTAAAATAAAATAGCAAATTGTGCCTGATCTGCATAATATGCATATATGCATAAAGTAGGTATAGGTAGCAAATAGTTACACCTAATAATTATACATTTCAGATGTTCCTTCACAGATATACTGAGATTTGACAGTTTACAGCGGTCGAAAGTACTTGCGCGCTCTGCTTGCTAGTTGGCCATTTATGGCCTACTAGTGTGCAACAAGCAAGTATGCACTCGACAGAGTGCAGTTGTAGTTTTGTTTTGTTTTGTTTTTTAATCTTCTGGCCCGCAGGCCATCCATTTGTCGCCTCTACTGAATCCTATTGCCATTCTCTATGCTGTTCGCTGCCTGTCTGTCTGTCTGTCTGTCTGTCTGTCTGTCTGTCTGTCTGTCTGTCTATTTTCTCTCTCCCACTCCTGATGGGTTCAGGGGCCGTGGAATGATGTGTGTTATCAATGAATAGAACATTATTCACTCATAGTGCAGAGGAGAGGAGAGGGGAGAGGAGAGGAGAGGAGGCAAGATATGTGTCTGAATCAGAGTATACTAGAGAAGGGGAGGTTTAATGAGAGAGAGAGAGGTAGGATGGAAGGATGAGGTTAATAATAATAATAATAATTAATACTCAATAAAACAATGCATAAGTACATTTTCATAAAGCGCAAAATGAACAACCGCAAAACCGCATGTCTTAATTGCCAGGTCTTGTAATTTAACATATACCGGTAAGACCCGGAGGAGTGGCCAATGCTTTTTTTATGCTATTTGGAGTGGCCAAACGGCATTGGCCACGCCGCCAGGTCTTACATTATAAGACATAAGACCTGGTACTTAAAGCGTGGAAAAGAGGGCCCTCGGAGTCTAAAAGAGATTTTGGTTCTTCTCTCCTTGTCTATATTAATGTTTCATTCCACTGATGATGATGATGATGATGATGATGATGATGATGGAGAGAACAGTACGGTTGATGGGAACACAGGGAAGTGAAGAACATGAGGAAAATGAGTAGGTAGAGGAGTTTATATAAGTGAGGGATGAAGGTAATTAAGGATGCGTTGAAGGTCAAGGAGGGCAGCACAGGGACTGGGTCCGTGCGTGTGCATGGATGCTTGTGTGTGCGCGGACACACGCATCTACAGTATAACTGGCTCACAATAATTTGACTATACACATTATTTAAAGACATCTCCATTTACATTGGCATCAGGTTGTCACTTCTGAGCGTGATCCGCCTTCTCCTCTCCTCCATTGACACTGAAACTGTTCTGAGGTCAGTTTTACAGACTCAGTGAGACCATCAGATGACGTTTAAGGTCTAGGATAATCGGGGTCTGCTGACTTGGGATCAGCTGCTCAGTCTCTCATTTCTTGAGGTTCAGGCTTGATTGCTGTGGGACTGAATCCAGTTTATGTGCTTAAATTGTCCATGTCATCATTTTAAAGTGACCCTGTGGTTGATGGAACACACAGACGCCCACCTGTCTGTCTGTCTCTCTGTCTGATCAGTGGTTAGGAACCTGTGACCTGTCTCACTGTGGTTAGCAACCTGCGTGACCCGTCTGCCAATCTCTTTCACTGTAGTTAGCAAACTGTGAGCCGGTTTCTCTCACACGGTTCTCCCCTACATTAACCCTTTCTGACCTGAGATCAGATTCTAAAAATGTCTGTTTGAAAATGACAGTTTTCTGAAAAAGCTATGTTTCTATGTCAGTCGTTCTTCGATTTTTCAAAAATAGCAGACCTACAAGCTCGTAGTGTGCCACTCGGTGGCGTGCTATGATCTTGTAGATCGGAATGTAGGCCGGGATGCCTTCAAAATAGGAGCTCTGGGGTGCCGGAAAGACATGTCCGCTTTTACTCTGAAGCCCCCCCCCCCCTCCCCCCGGAAACAATCCGGAAGAAAACCGGAGAAATATTTTGTAAGCTTACCTTGGTCTCGAGTCTATTATATCGCTAGAAGCTCCAAAGCGTTCATATTTTGAACAAGAGGAGGCATGTTGAAGTCAGAAATGAAGCGCGTAGTACATCCATCAGATCAAAACCACGGAGAGCGCCCTGGATTAGGAGAGACGAGGCATTCTTTCTGTCGCGCTAACGGCTAATCGAACGGTATAAGCTAATATGAAGGCAGAGCGAAGCGACGGATGCCTGAGAGAGTCTCAGTCAAAAATTAAAAAAAAGGAAGAAATTCTGAATATTCTTCTCTCGCCTGATATCATTGAGGATGTGCTAGGACGTGTACTGTACACACGTCCTTTGTACACGTCGATTGTGTTCCCTAGGACGCATGGAGCCGTCCTACGGACGGAAATGGTTAAGAAACTAAAACGCGTCAGTGGACTCTGGTCATCTCAGAGATGTATTTGGCTGAGGAGTCGGGTGTTCCAATATCAGATGAGTTGTGGGAGGAGGAGGAGGGCCTGTCTATTGTATTCAGAGCTGCTCTATCAATTCTACATATAGATCGATTAAATTTAAAGTATCGCACAGATTGCATTACTCTAAATGTAAACTCAGTCAAATGTACCCAGCAGTCTCCCCTATATGCGTGATAGATGTGGTATTGCAGAGGGTTCACATCATTTCTGGCAGTGATAGTCCAGGGGCCAGATGAGATTTTGGTACCATTTTGGTGGCCGTACATTTTTGGTATCTTTGTGTTCCTACATGTCTCTAGTTTATATTTTGGTATGATAACCCTTCCAATTCAGTAGCTTAATGCTAGAGATGCAACCGATCCGATATATCGGTATCGGCCTCCGATCCAGCTTAATTAATGTATCGGAGATCGGATTTGATGCCACCGATACACGCTCCGATACAGGAGGGGGACACGTGTTTAATGTTTACAGTCCGTCTTGCACAGACAGTGCAGTGAGCGAATCCAACCTCCAGTATGTACAGACTATAGAAAAAAGCCCCACTAAGGTGCAATATGCAAGAGAATGGAATCACTTACAGACTTAACAGTATTAAAAGTATAGTTTACCCGTCGTCGCACGGATCAGTCAAGTGCTTGCGCAGTTCAGTTGTGTGGTGGAGCCTATCATCTAGCTGCGTTCTGACATTGTTGTGATGAGATTGCTCTTGTAATCCATTCTTCTGCTATATATTTACTGCACACACGTGCTGTTTAGCGCTATGTGATTCAATCTTTAACTTTATTATTGCCATTGAAAAAAATGCTGCTGTGATGACGATGATGAAGAATAAGCGCATGTCGTCGTCGCGGTAAAATCCGTCTTTATATAATTGGCTCAGTTATCAAACCATGACATTGTTGTCAGAAGCTCAAACACTGATTCAGATTGTAAGTGTAGTGCAATTCTTAAGACAAAGACAGAGTTTGCAAACTAAAGTAGCAACACAACACCAGCTAGCGCCATAACAAACGTCCTGAGGTATTTTTTTTCTCCCCGAGTTCTGTCGGTAAGGCTCAAGGCTTTTGTCACATGATAGCACAGCTGATTCCCGGCATCGCATTAGGGGTAAAAAGGTACCACATGTATATAGCAATAATAATAATTTCTATTATTATTATTATTATTAATAAACCATATTATAATGAATTAACAGGCTACATGCAGGCATCAGTTTAGGGGTAAAAATGTACCTTTGCACATAATAATAATCCATAGTATTAATTAACAGGTTGCCATTCCCTTAAGGTTTACAGGTTATATACAGTTCATATTCTTATTTTTACAGGTTAAACACTTAACCATAAACATCCCCTCTTTGAATTTTTTTGTATTTATTTGTTTTGCTATGTAGCCTACAGCAAATATCGGATCGGCAAATATCGGATATCGGGATATTTCAAAATGAATATATCGGATCGGAATTGAAAAATCGGTATCGTTGCATCTCTACTTAATGCCAGTTATCACTCTTTAAACAAACCTAACCCATATGAAACTGTGATGTGTGTATATCCTTTATATGACTTCTAGACAATACATTTTGGTAACCAGTGGTCTTATAAAGAGTTGATCCTAAGGTCATTTTCTCAGTAGAATCCATTTCTGCCCACAACCTTTTTCTATTGTACATATTTAATTAGATAATTTGCATATTTGAACATATTAGTGGAAATAATTGCACGATCAATCAAATTAAAGTTGAATATGGTCAAAAAGTATAACATATATGTGGAAACAAATAGTAGATATATTTCGGTGGCATTCTGGCAATGTACACCAGAATTATGATGCCGATCGGCCCAACCATTTCCGAGTTAGTGGCCATAGCAAATATACATAATTTGGCTATAGTAGGACAGTTTAGAGGCTCCAACAGCACCCAAGTGGCATGTTTTCGTAACATGTTTTTTTGGAACCCTTATGGTGTCTAGTTACGATTTATTCTTGTTGCCCCAACTAATGTCCCATGGGGGTTAATTTTAACCCTTTCATACACCTGACCTACCCCCAAAACGAACCATATGATTGAGATAACAGAAAATGCCATAACTTTTGAAGTAAACAACATACAGAGACAAATTAACATATTTGTCTATATAAGTTGGACCCAAGGAATTCATTAAAGTGGTTATTATTAAGATTCAAGCACATCTTGACTCCATTGCAGGGCAAAAAGTCCAAAACTACAAGAAAACGTTCAAATCTATACTTCTTTGTACAACATGTTTGAGGTGTATTCTTTTTAACACATGCTTTTATGGTGTCTAGTTAATATGTCCAGGTCAAATATTGTCACAAGGGGTTCATTTTAACCATTTCTTACACCTATCCCCAAAACAAACCATAATCAGATAATAACCATAACCAGATAATAGAAATACCATAACTCTTGAAGTAAACAACATACAATGACAAATGGCCAATTTTTGTCTATATGATTTCAACCAATTCATTAAAGTGGTTAATATTAAGATTCAAGTAGATGGGTCCCTATTTATTACATGCGCAAGCAGAGCGCGCAAGTACTGTAATAGGTTGCGTATGTCGGTGGTGTCGCTCGGCCAATCAGGGACCAAGTATGTATGTATGTATGTCAGTCAGTGGCGTCACTCGGCCAAACAGGGACCGACTATGTATGTATGTACTGTATGTATGTATGTATGTCAGTCAGTGGCGTCACTCGGCCAAACAGGGACCGACTATGTATGTCGGTACATTCCACCAGCCAATGAGAAACCACTGTTCTCGATGACATAACTAAAGTACGTTTCAAATTTGGTATAAGGTCAATAGGGGGTATGTATCGGCTGTGTATGTGTGTATGTCGGAGTACTCCACAGGGCAATGAGGGACCACTGACCACTGCTGTATTTCAAACCTAGACAGCAGCAGAGAGCTTTAGGACTCGGAGCAGCAATCGTACCAGCAGTGGTGAGCGCACCTCATGGCACGCTCTGTTTGCGCACATGTAGGCCATGCATGGCCTACTTGTGTGCAATGCGCAAGTTGTCAGCTCGACAGAGTGCATTTCTAGTTTGTTTCTGGTTTGGATTTTTGTCATCCAATATTCCATAGGACCTCTAATAGAGCAGTTGAGATGAATAACTTAAGTCGATAATTTATTCTGAGACTGTCTTTCGGAGACTGTGGCATGCTCACATTTAGAGATAGCCCAAAGATAGAGATACCATTTGACTCTAGACAGCCTCAGGTTTCTCTAGTGCATCTGTAGACAACTGTTGTGATCTGTAGACCACTCTAGTGCATCTGTAGACCAATCTATGTAGACCACTGTACTATAACTGTAGTGCATCTGTCATCATCATCATCATTTTTAATAATGGATTTCACAATGCCACGCCAGACTTTCCAGTCCTTCATTACTATCCCCAGTTCCTGCTTACTGATGCATGTGTCTCTAGCGATGACATCAGGGAACGGCAGTTTTCTACTTATAGTCTGCTTTGAGTTAGGACTCCAGAGAAGAAGGGAAGATATAACCTCATTATCAGCTCTATAGCAGTGGCCGGCAAACTGTCTTCTTCTCGATCGGAAAAAACACATGGAAGGATGCCGTATATTAGTCGATGGGTGGCTCTTCCAAGAGAGATTTTGCACTCTCATTAGAAGGCGGGTGTAAGTCCAACCGTTTCTCTAATTTCTTTGAAAGTGTCCATGTCTCGGAGCCGTAGAGTAGAATTCGGCTCGACGTTCGTCCTAAATAATTTTACTTTGAACCTCTTACTAAGCTGGGATGACCAAATCTTATTGCAAGCTGACCAGGCCATACCCTTCCTACTTTGAAAAGTCCTTTAGGGAAGAAGATCCAAATACCTGTAGTCATCAACCTGTTTCAGAGGAGTGTGCATCTGTAGACCACTGTACTATATTGATAACTTTAGTGAGTCTGTGGACAACTGTACTATATACGTAGACCACACACCACTCTTGTGCATCTGTAGACAACTAGGGCATATGTAGACCACTGTACTATATCTATAGATAACTTATCTGTAGACCACTTTACTGCATCTACCGATCCATCGCAGTGACTGCATCCAACGGGGGGCAAGCTGTTCCAGAGCCTCAGCCCCCCAGGTTGTGAAATATCTCATGCCTAGCCCCCTACACAATACACATCAGAGCTGCCCAGTCAATGAATATTATTTTGTCAATCCGTATTAAAGACTATTTCCTTCTGTGTGGTCTTTAGCGACAGCTGCAGTCCTGGCAGTCCATGATATTCCTTTACAGTTGCTAATGTCTTGTTTTTGTTTCTATTTCAATTGTATTTGAACCTGCAGCACTTTCAGTGACCTGGTCATTTTAAATGTGCTTAAACCATTCTGGACAGGAACCCTTTTGGTGTTTTAACTAAGCATTATGTAATACTTTAGCTATTGAAAAATAGCAGATCTACAAGCTCATGAGCTTGTAGGTCTGCTATTTTTGAAAAATCGTGAAAATGCAGCACAAATCTTTTAATATATATTCTTTCTTTTTATTTCGACGTCAGGCCAAATGCGTTAATAAATACTTTGTGTTGAGATGAGAAGGTTGGTCCCATTGGAAACCTGAGGTGGTTTAGAATCAAATGGTATCTCTATCTTTGGTCTATCTCTACATTTGAGAATGCCAGTCTCACCGGTGTTTCAGCCAGAAATTCCGCAGGTCTCATAGGGGTAAGAAAGCATTGACAAAAAAAAGAAGGGGAAAAAAACACACTTTGGACTTTTGTTTTCCCTGGTATCATCAAAATCTGTATATTAGAGGTCCTTATGCCACAAATCCAAACTAGAAAAAATAATAAGGGGGGTGCACGTGGACCCCATGGGTCCGTTTTCTGGATGTTTTTTGCTGTTTCTGTCCTGAAATGGAGTCAACTCAAGATGTGCTTGAATCTGAATAATAACCACTTTAATGAATTCCTTGGGTCCGAATCATATAGAAAAATGTGGTCATTTGTCATTGTATGTTGTTTACTTAAACAGTTATGGCAATTTCTGTTATCTCCATCATATGGTTCATATTGGGGGTAAGAAAGGGTTAAAATGAACCCCCATGGGACATTAGTTGGGGCAACAAGAATAAATCATAACTAGACACCATAAGGGTCCCAAAAAAACATGTTACGAAAACATGCCACTTGGGTGCTGTTGGAGCCCTACTATAGCCAAATTATTTGCTATGGCCACTAACTCGAAAACGGTTTGGCCGAACAGCACCAGATTTCTGGTGTACATTGCCAGAATGCCACCGAAATATATCTACTATTTGTTTCCACATATGTGTTATACTTTTTGAACATATTCCATTTTAATTTTATGGTCGTGCAGTTATTTCCACTAATATGTTCAAATATGCAAATTATCAAATTAAATGTGCACAATAGAAAAACGTTGTGGGCAGAAATGGATTCTGAGAAATTTACCTTAGGATCAACTCTTTATAAGACCACTGGTTACCAAAATGTATTGTCTAGAAGTCATATAAAGGACATACACACATCACAGTTTCATATGGGTTAGGTTTGTTTAAAGAGTGATAACTGGCATTAAGCTACTGAATTGGAAGGGTTATCATACCAAAATATAAACTAGAGACATCTAGGAACACAAAGATACCAAAAATGTACGGCCACCAAAATGGTACCAAAATCTCGCCTGGCCCCATGAACAACTGAATTGATGTGATTGGTTAGCCGATTTGCTCATACGACGTACATTTTCCCTTAGTTGTCAATGGCATTTAATGTTCGTGTTGCCACAAGTTTTACGTCATATTTGAGGCACACATTACCTCATTTCTCCTTTCATTGCCAATGGCAAATATGAGACGTGTGGGGACAGAAGCTGTATATAGGAGGGGCTATACTGTGTGAGAGCTGGTGTCAAATAGAGGTGTTTTCTAGTTGTAGCTGCTAAACCCACCCAGAGACCCTCCTCTCTCTCTCCTCACCATGCTTGGCAGTTCACTGACAGAGGAGAGGGGCTTTAGTTACAGTAGAATGCCAGTCCGCAGATCACTAAAAGCTCTTCTCAGGGTTTCCCTTGGCTTTTAGAGGGGCTTATAGCCCAGCCACACTTTGCCAGCATGGAGGTTTTAACTCAGGGAAAGGTTGGCTGGATCTCTGTATAATGAGCGCAGAACCTTTTAGGAACAAACATGATGTTATGTTTCCAAAACTTCAACGTTATTCAATATTGTCATGTATCTCGAGAACCAGTAGACTTATATACTCTACTTTAATGTTTGTTTGGAGAGCGCTTTTATAAAAAAAAATCGAATGGCAGCCAAGTCTATGGACTTTTAATGTTTGTTTAAGTCACTAAACATGTCATGTGGCAGCCAAGTCTATGGACTTTTTTGTTTTCAGCAGTTAAACACTGACGACATGTGACATCATGTGGCCATTTATTATATACATCTTGTGACTGGTTTCGTTTTATATACAATATAAATATATATATAAAATATATAATATATGTGTCTTGTAACGGTGCATATATAGTGGCAGTGGATTTGCAATATTACCAGGCGACCCTGACTTGACACAAGTGTGATTTTTATACGCTTAACCCATTCTAGACGGGGAACTCCTTTTGGTGTTTTTAAAGGGGCATTCCACTCATTTTCAACATTTGACTATGTCATTAATACCTTAGCGCTGTTGTGTGGAAATAGTAAAAAGGTCCCCCCCCCCCCATTCTTTGTTTCCTAGAACTGGAGGTTTGAAAAAAAAAAGCATTAACATGGTGAAACACATATTGATGAGGTCAATGATTTTTTTCATACTTACATTATTATTTCCAGACAACAGCTCTAAGGTATATTAATGACATAGTAAAATGTTGAAAATGAGTGAAATGCCCCTTTAAGCATTATGTTACGCTTTAGCTATTGAAAAATAGCAGATCTATGAGCTTGTAAAAAAATGTTAAAATGTGGCAACAGCTCCACCAGAGAGCTCCAGACTTTCCTCTCCAGAGCAACATTAGTGACTTCCTCCTGGGCGATCCCGAGACATTCCAAGGCCAGTGAGAGGATGTAATCCCTCCATCTGCGCCTTGGTCTGCCCCGGGGTCTCCTCCCAGTGGGACGTGCATCGAGGACCTCCCTAGGGAGACGCCCGAGAGGCATCCTAACTAGATGCCCGAACCACCTAAGCTGGCTCCTTTCCAGGCGAAGGAGCAGCGGCTCTACTCCGAGTCTCTCCCGCGTGACTGAACTTCTCACTATATTTCTAAGGGAGATGCCAGCCACCCGTCGGAGAAAACTCATTTCATCCGCTTGTATTCACAACCTTATCCTTTCGGACATGACCCACACTTCATGACCATAGGTGAGAATAGGAACGAAGATTGCTCTGTAGACGGAGAGCTTTGCCTTCTGCGGTTGGAAGACAAATTCTGGGGCTCCTTGACATGGAAAAAGTTTGAGAACCACTGACATAGAAACATAGGTTTTTCAGAAAACTGTCAAAATTTGTGACCAGATTTGACTGAGAACCTGCCATCGCACAAACTCCAGATTTTCACCAGAGCTTGTCTGAAATAAGTGTCAGAGCTGAAATCGACATGTAAATATGAAATAAATGCTTAACATGTAGCTATAGGTTTAATGTTAGAGACCACACCTTTCAAAACTGTTTCATCAACTCGCTGTTTTCTGCTGTTTTCTATTACTCTAAAAGCCATATCTCCAAAACTGGTGGGTCAAACTGAACAACCAATATGTCAATTTGAAGCTATCATATGCTTTCATATGACACGGGAAAAAAAAATCAAAAAGATCCAATGGCAGCCCCTCAGTCAAATTAATGTAGAATCGACCTCGGGTCTAAATGGCTTAATTAGTCCCAATATTCTGCCCTGTGGCAATAATATTCAATGTATAACGTTGGCGCTCCACCTGTTCTCTCACCGTTGTAGAACAAGCAGAAAGTCAGCTGTGTAAGTAATTGCTGACTTAAGGGGTCAAGTTGAGCACGGCATTTGTTCATAGTGAGTAACATAAACACATTCACATTGAAAGGCGATATTTGATTCATTTCCTGCCACCAGACCAGAGATTAAATCACCAATAAGAGAGGTTTAACTTGACATGCATTCCTTGCTGGCTGTTTCCATCGTCCAGCTGAAATCGGCCTATCTAGTGTTCTTATGCTCCCACAGTTGGATTCAAACTCAGGATCTTTTCCAAACAAACCCATTTGTGTGTCACTGACCAATTTCTACTCACGACTCAAGTAAAAATACTATTTTCACATCTCTCTTTTGGGTCTTGACCTGAACGGTTTGGGAAGCACTCACTGGCATAGTATGAGATAGTTGGACGCAATACTGGATATTGGCTAAGATTATATCCTCTACTTAGACGCGGGTTGGAAGACGTCATTGTGGAGCAATAAATAAGTCATGTTTTCCACAATTAGACATGGACCTTTTATGTCGTGGACAGCAGGCCAGGTGCTAATGGAGTTAAAGTCACAAATCCAGCCTGGCAAGGGATTGCATCCTGCCGGAAACCTTCTCCACTATCCTCTGTTCCCTTCTCCATTTCCATTGGAATAATTGAGAGAGAGAGAGGGGGGGAGGGGGGAGAGAGAGGGAGAGAGAGGGAGAGAGAGAGAGAGAGAGGGAGAGAGGGAGAGAGAGACGCAATTGGTATCACTTTGTAGCAGCTACATGCATCTTTGCAACGTCAACTCATGTCGCTGGCTTCCATTGACAATGAATGGTAGACTGCATCGTTGCGTCTGCACCGTGTGAATGGAACATTTTTACCCTATTGTATCTGTTATTATGCTACTGTATAGATGTAGCTGGTGTATACATGGTGGCGATCTCACAACGTGTCACATTGTGATCTTGTAGATTGTTTGACTATAATCTATACCACAGTATAAGGATGTGACGGTTTGAAAATTACAAAACCGGGTCGATATTGAATAAAAAATCGACCGAAACGGTAAAACCGACTTTAGCCACTGGAGGGCGCAATTGAGTCATTTTCTTTTTTTTTCATAGCGGTGTAAAGACCATAATTTGGACAACAAAGTGACAGATTTAACACATTTGTCTTTATTTCTCAATGCTCACACAAATGGAAACAAGCCATAGTGTTTTCTTGCCTACTTGGGATCAATTCTTTAAGCATTGTATTTGTATTAAACAATTAACGCATCGTGATGCATCTGCACCAGGCTAGCTATATAGGGTCCATGAGAGTCCAAAACATATCGCTGTCGTGTCCAGTCCAAATGTGAGCAACTGTACCTACTGTTTAAAGCCACTGGCCGCTTGACTTTTCGCTGACGAGAAACCCCTCTCCCCTGTCGCAGGGTAAACAAAACGTCTCATAGCACATGGCTAATGTGCCAGGGAGGAGGAGGCGGCGCGGCTGTAACTCTCTAGCCTGGTTAATAAACCAGACCGAATCAGCCGTTGGCAAAAATAAATTGCCTGCCGGCGGATTTCGGTCTGGAGAGGCTCAATTGTACGCCCATTTCCCACACCAGAGAATGTGGGCGGCCAATCGGGACACGGTATGCAATATGGGCGGGCTTTGGTACAGTGACTTTCAATGCTTGAGACCTTTGACTGACAGTAGCTCTGACCAATTGCGTCAAAGAGAAAATGTTTCCCTGGAAATGAAATCCAAGCTGAGCCTCCCCAGACTAATATCCCGCGGTCCGTGCGATATTAGTCTGGTTTATTAACCAGGCTAGTAACTTTCTCCAGGCCAATAATGGATTTAATCATTCCAAATAGGTCTCTCCATTCATTGCTACGGTCGACATGCTCGTCTCGCTGTCTGTTTAGTTTTGACTAACGCAAAGCTACTGCTGCGCTGTGCAGAAGAGCCATTGAAGTTTAAGACTCAGATTTGCGACATTGAGGGGGCAGAAAACTGAGCGCTCGAGCACTGTTCATGCAGCCTGGAGTTAAGCGGAGTGGGACTAGCTGGAGTTTAAGAGTTGAGATTGTAGAGCTTGTAGATCTGTCTGTTTTTGCAGCGCCGGTGTCAGGGTAACAAAATAAGAAATTACAGGCAGAGATGAAGGAACTGCCAAGCAGCAGCAAGCTACGCTAAGCTATTAGCTAAGTTAGCTAACATCACCACGGCACCACCATGGCTGGTGTTGTGTTAGCTTAGCAGCTAAGCCTTAGCTTCTTGCAATGCTATAGCATTCTCACTGTGCGGTCTCACGGTGCGGGAACTGTGGGCTGCTGTTTGGGGAGGAGAGGGGTTTCTACAGGCGGCTGCTATGACCAAATTGATTGTGTGCAACATGACAACTGTTTTAAAGTATTGTACAGTGACTATTGAAACTTTATTGTAAACAAACAACACTGCGTGGTCCACCCAGCTCCACCCCCCTGCCCCCATTCACTTGAGTCCTGACACCTGGTGTGTGTGTGTTGGGCTGCTGGCCGCTCTGCAGGCTACAACAGGCAGCCAGCAGTGAGCCTGAGCACCGCGGCGAGCGTTGCGACCGCTTCCGTCGGCAAACATAAAAATACGGTTCGGTCGGTTTAAATAAATTAATCCGGTTTACTAGATGAAACCGGATCGTTCCGGTTGAACCGGAAACCGTCACATCCTTACCACAGTATGTACTGTCTAAAGAGAGGAAGTCAGGAGTATAGGAGAGGATAATAGAGGACAGGGTTGAGGAGGGGAGAGAAGAGGGATAGGAGGAGAATATAGTGGAGGAGAGAGGAGGAGAAGTGTGAATGTAAAGTATGTTAATCTCCTAAAGACACGCTCCAGATGAGACATCACTGCTAAAAAAAAAAAAATCCGCTCACTCGTTTTCCTTTCCTCTTCTCTCTTCTCAAGAGGTTCTGAAGTTATACGCTGGCTGGGAAAAGGACAAAGAGACGAGGGAGGGGATGGGGGGGTAAAAAGAAGACGTGTGGACGTGGGGGGACGTGGGGGGGGGGGGGAGAGGGGTAAGGGAAGCGTTTGTGAAAGCTAACAAAGGAGAGCTGGCCGCCTTTCAAAGGAGCACGTGGAGCGCACGTGGAGCACACGGCCGATGAAGAGCTTCAGGATTCATTTACATCAGACCTGACAACTTCCTCACATCTCTACCAGAAGAGACCACAGTTCCTCTAGTGCTCTCTCCCTCTCTCTCTCTCTCTCTCTCTTTCTTTCTTTCTTTCTCACTCATTCTCCGACTTTTCACATTCTTTCTCTCTCTCTCTCTCTCTCTCCCTCTGCCGTGCCTTTGTTCAATCAGCCGTCATGAAAGCGCCTGTCTATCCGCCTCAACTGGTCTCAGAACAGCGGACTGTCTCGCTCAGCCTTCATCCTCCTAAAGGAGTTTTTCTTCTTGACTGTGACTTTATTTCCCTCCTCTCTCACCTTTTCAACTCCTAAAGAGCAAGGGAACGAGGGACAACAGCACAGATGAGAAGAAGAGGAGAAAAATGGGGGGGTGGGGGGGGGGGGGGAATGAAAAGGGGGAAAAAAATCAAGGAAGAGAATTAAGAGAGTGAACGGAAAGGGGATATAACACCCTGAGAGAGAGAGAGAGAGAGAGAGAGAGAGAGAGAGAGAGAGAGAGAGGGAGAGAGGGATAGGGGGAGAGGGATAGGGGGAGGGAGAGAGAGGGGGGGGAGGTCTTTATCAGTGCAGTGCCAAATACAGGACTGTGTGTGTGTGGGTGGGGGGGGGGGGGGGGTGGGTCTAGACAGGATGGGACAGTGCAAATTGAAGTTTTTTTGGGTGGCGTGTGGCTTCTCTTCTGAAGCGTATCTTTCTTCCTTTGGGGTTTTGATGTGATGATGCTGCTTTGACTGTTGAACGCCGTGCAGTGTTTTAATATTCATGCAGAGGGAGAGGAGAGGAGAGGAGAGGAGAGGAGAGGAGAGGAGAGGAGAGGAGAGGAGAGGAGAGGAGGTTTTTTGGTCAAACAGAAAGCTAATTTGCAGCTAAGGCGGTTTAGCCTGAGGCTCTTTCTGCTGCTAGGAAATGAGCTGGAAGATTATACCTATGTATAATTCACACACACACACACACACACACACACACACACACACACACACACACACACACACACACACACACACACACACACACACAGCCGTGTGATCAGTAGAGTGCTGCCATGTGTTTGTTCTGCCCATATCCTCTTGTTTTCTGGATGTATCGATCCTGGTATTTGGATGTGTAGATTATTTATGATATTTGGGTCTGTATTGGTTATGATTATTTACTATTTGCATGCTCAACGGGCAGCTAGAGGTGTGGCCAAGATGTCGCATGTCTATGAAGAGGATGTGTTTCCGTCTTTTGAACTTGAAGGATTGTGCAAGAAATATAATATCCAATCATCGTTATTGTGAAGTACTTGCAGATTGACTTTTTTAAAGCCATGGACAACTGCCATCTCTGCCGTCCGTTTTGGAAACGATGATGGTAGATCTGGGGAATTGGCCTCATGGTGTAATGATCTACATGTGGAAATACCTTTTGAAGATTAGGAGAGGCTTTGTTATATAAAGCTCACATGCAGCCGATCAATACCAGATACATGATGTTACTAATATTCAGATGGCTAATGTGAGCATTACACCCATAGATGTTAAAAAAATAGATGCCTCATTGGCCGCTGCAGTTCATTGGAGCGATGTGTGTTGAAGGAGGGGCGGAAGAATTTACACTGGGGGAGGAAGCACGCCGGAAGTGTGGAAGGCACGTTGCGCCCTTAGAGTATATATGAATAGAGAAGGCACCCAGAGGAAACCCTGAGGCGAAATGGACATAGTGGCCGAATTTGGTATTGCAGCCTGGCCCCAAACACATGAACGTGCTGGTCCGTTGACTATCATTGTGCACGTTCACGACGGCAGCGCGTTCATGTGTTTGGGGCAAATCCATCCCAGAATGCACTCTGTTCCTACACGGAAGGAGGAGTGAAATCGCCTCATGCGCTTTTGAGCAACTTAATGCAAGTGGATGGGAGGAGAACTCGGATGCCATCTCTATTCATATATACTCTAAGGTTGCGCCATGCTGCCACTCAAGTGATTACTAGGCATGTAACGATACACTCAACTCACAATACGATACGTATCACGATATGAGGTTCATGATACGACTTTTCACGGTATTTTCAACACAATTATTTTCCAGACAAATGACTGATTCTTTTTTTTAATGATTTATCTTCCCCCCAAAGCTTTTTTCACAATTGTTATTTGACTACATTGCAAAAGTAGCATTACTTTTCGTGTAAAATTACTTAATTTCTGTGCAACAACTGTAAACATGCTTTCATGTTTAAACCTAGCTCGAGTTAACATTTCTTCTTTTCTTTGATGGCATCTTAGGATAGATGTAGACCTATTTGACAGTGCAGAAACATCTTAGGATAGATGTAGACCTATTTGACAGTGCAGAAACATCTTAGGATAGATGTAGACCTATTTGACAGTGCAGAAACATCTTAGGATAGATGTAGACCTATTTGACAGTGCAGAAACATAATTGCCTTCCTTGATGTATTAATGAGCATCAATAACGACCATCACCTGGGCACAGACACATACAGCTCCCCTCTGCGGGCCTCTACTACTGAAAGTGACTGCATGGAGTCTGTCTCATTTCTCTCCAAAAGCACGTGAATATGATGGAATATGATTACAGCTCACATTTGATATCACACACTAGCCCCCCCTTTTTTGAAAATCGATATTAATTTTTAATAATTTCAGAAGATATGTTTATATTGTCTGCCCACAGCTGTGGATTCTGTGGCATATTTCCTGATAATCTCAAAGTGAACGGTAATAAAGAGAGTATGATTATAAACTCTCGTCTCCAGGGTAAAACCAGATAAACCATGACATCAGGCAATGGTACAGAGAGTTGACAAAATTGTCTTGCTCCACATCAATTGACTATTGCCATTAATGGGACCTTGTAATGGGATGTACATGTTATGGAAGATGATATTTTGTATATTTTTCCATAGTTTATTGCGTGCGTGTTCATGTGATGTCTTCTCTGTTTTTGTTTTGTGTTTAATATGCATTTTTATAAAGACAAGAGTAATACTACTGACATGAGAGAGGCAGGCATTGCTCGGTTTCTGAAGAATGTTGCTCAGCACAGTACCTTTCTGGTCGCTCCAGGTCCATGACAAACAGGCCAGCCTCTTCCTGGACGGATTGGAGGAAGACGGAACGCCCTTTGACACCCGACCTCTGACCTCCAGGCTGAATGACATCACCGAGGATAGTACCATGCTGGTGGGACAGGGCATCAATGGTAAGGATGAGTTCAATGATGATGTCATAATGGGAGGTATAACTCTTTATTTAAAGGTTGGGGCCTATCTATCTATGTATTATAATCACATTTATAATGCATTATAATAAAAGGCTTCACGACACTAAATGATCATAATTATGATTATAATTATGCATAACAACTTACACTACAGTATCAAACTTTTATTGTATTGCACATTTCCAACAACCTTTTCCAAACCAATGTGCTTCACAAAGCATACAAACAGGCAAAAGAAGATAAGACAGAGCAAAGCAAGGGAAGAAAATACACCAAGTTAAAACAACATATCAAATGACATCAATATAGTACTGTACATCAACGGTAGGCTGTGAGGGCCGGGGGTAAGCACATTAAAAGAGAGCGAGAAAAAATAGTCTTTAGTAATGAGGTTTATTACGAAGTATTATGATTTAAGTGCTGGTCATAATGCAGTATAAACACATTATAGCTACCAAACATACATAGTCAGCTAAAGTGTCTTTTTATACATAACGTCTCTCAGATGCATACAAATGGGGATTTTGGGATACTTTTTCTTACTAGTATAGAACTTAGTTTATAAGTTTTAACCCTCTGAAGTGTTCAAGTCAAATCCCATGTTGTTATTGCTTTTCTCTATGGGAAATATGCGTTTTTGAATGATTTATTGAAAATTCTCTGTTGTGACTCTGTGACAATAAAAGACCTTCAGAGAAAGCTTGACAAGTTTTCTTCCAGGAAAAAAATGAATTGAGTTGATACAATGTATAGTTTTTGTGTTGGAAGCCATTTAAAAAAAATGCGCTTTTTTCAAAAGTGCTTTTTAGCACATGGAAAAAAGATACAATCATTTTAAGGTTTATTTTGGTAACAACTTTTTTTCTACAGGGAGCCCATACCTATGACATATCTCATTTTAAAGGGTGATTTGTCTAGTTCAATAATAAAAAAATAAAAAGTTTCCCACATGTACCACTGTAGATATTTTGCCATCTATAAATAGCATGGTCAGTCATTACCAAACTGACCAACCCAAATAAAACCGCCTACTGCCCCCTACTGGAACAAGATAGAAACTCACTGTTATTCTTTCATGAAACTTGACATTTTAACGAAGATTTCGATATATAATATGTTTACATAGTCTTACCAGTACCCTAGTCTATTCATTCATGTATCTCAAAAACCTGTTATGAAGAAACACAGTTTTGATAAAAACACATCCAATGACATAGTTTTCCGGACTTGGTGCCTATGATATGTATAGAAATGTAGACTTGAATGTTTACTGTATTATATAAAAAAAAATTTGGGTTCTTACCATCTACCGTTACAGAGTAAATCACAGTTGAAACTCGCTTAGTCAGAACATAAACCTCAGAATAGTGTAAAAAAATGACATGTATCTCGGATTGAAATAGTGCATTTTTATTTATTCTGACTACCAACATAATAAAATTATAATACATATATTACAGAAAATAAATAGGCCTACAGCCTAAAACAATTTAAAAAGAGGCTCAAACAGGAATTATTGCATAGATATAACCTGGAATGAGCGGGGAGCTGAGCCTTGTTTATGCCATGTATAGTGTTGGACTAAGGTATAACATTGTAGCGTTGTCTGTTTGTCTTTTTTCCACTCCTTGTTTTGTTTTTTCTCGTTGTCTGTTGTTTTTTGTTTGTTTAATTTTCTATTCTTCTATAAATGTCATTTGTTTGTTTTGTTTATATGTTGATTGTTATGCATATCTTCAACAGTATTTTGGAATACGTTGAGATAAGGATAGGCACTAATAAGCTTTAAGCTTCTGCCTATGCCTTTTCGATCACAAAAGAAAAAGTAAACTGTTTTTGTGTAATGTCTCCCTCTCAAAAGATCGAAATAAACTATTCATTCTACATACAAAACAGTTACGCCTCCCCCAGTGTCCCCAAACCACTGCAGTCCAGTTCTTGACGGTGTGTACTGTGTAGGCTAAATAGAAAACACAACTGCCCCCTGAAATGAATTAATGTATCTGGTTCAGTGTCGGAGAAGTCTTTTTCTTCTTCATCGTCATCATCAGCATCATCATCATCATCATGGTCCTCGGTCGTCCTCGTCCTCGCGGCTCGCCTGATGTATATACAAATAAAGACACATTTAGCTGTAGTCAGTGCTCGCTACTATATATGTCCATTACATGGTGTTTTTTACCCGGCGATCAAATACATTTATTGTGCTGCCGTGGGCCGATGCTACAAATAGCTAATAGTAATGCTAACTAATTAGCAGCTACATGGTCGGTTTGGGCTAATACCGACCCTTATATATTCTCCGATGACTGCTAGCGATCAAATGATTTTATTGTGCCGAGTCGTCGCTACAAATGGATGATTGTATAATTAGTATCACGTATGTATGTAACCATTTGTGCAGTGTTTGTTTTTTTAACTTTGCAGAGCTTCTGGAGCGCAGGCCGCAGCCTGTAACGCTAGCTACGCTCCAGAGGCTCGGCAAAGAAAAAAAAACACATTAGCTCAGCGGCCTGCCTTACCCCAGCGGCGCGGCAAACAGCGATTAGAAACTATAATACACACTGAATAGATATAGCATATAATGTTTCAGACAATAAGATTCTTACCATAGAAAAATCTGGTCACCCGTCCAGATCGTAGTACGGTGTCATCGCTCGAGCCAGGCCGGGAAGAGCGAACTCAGAAAGCCCGCAAGCAGCTGGCTTGCTCCCCATGCAGGCCAGGCATGCAGATCCCCAGGGGGCGGGCACGTTTTATAGCCAAGATGTGCGCGCGTGTTACGTGACACGGGATTTCTGGGTATTGCAGTTGGAATTTCAACAAAGGGACTTCACACAGCGATGCGGAGGTTATTAATATATCGATATTAATCAAGAAACAGAATCACGGGTTTTCCAGTGATTGCCCATTTACGGAACGCTATTACTTCACGGGTTTTCCCGTGATTGCTCTTCTAAGGGTTAAGGGACACATGGAGCCACAGCAATGCCTCCCTCCCCCCTGTAAGACCACTCAGGCCCCTTGCCGGCCAGTGTCTGGTCAGAAATCAAAAAGAACACATCACCTTTTGTCACATTTTGAAATATATCAATTCATTTTATTCAGGATGTCAGCTGGGAGAGAACACTTTCATCATCCCTGCCAGCTTCTACAGATTCTGGAATGTTGTCCCATTTCACTCTGTGAGTGGCAGTGCACCGATTCTAATGCTCTGCAGTCTTCCATGTTCTCAATGGATAACAATGTTGTGTAGGGTGAATGCATGCAGCGCCACGTGATGTGTCACGATGCGTTTGTCCAGGTTATAGAGTCCATTTCTATCCACTTAACCCATTTAGACCTGAGATCAGGTTCTAAAAATGTCTTCTACATCCTGACAGTTTTCTGAAAAAGCTATGTTTCTATGTCAGTCGTTCTTTGATTTTTCTAAAAAAGCAGACCTACAAGCTTGTGACGCGCTATGAGCTTGTAGATCTGCTATTTTTCAATAGCTAAAGCATATAACATGATGCTAACACCAACATGTACTTCATTGACCACTGGTGACCGGGGTCCCCCAGGGGTCTATCCTTGGCCCTGCTCATTGTCGTCTATACCAAATCTCTCAGCTGAAAAAAATCACTGATCTCCAAGCTCACACCGTGTGAGGCTGTAGATCTGCTGAATGTGTTCCCCCACAATTGAACCACGTGGTTCAATTGTGACACACGCACACACACACACACACACACACACACACACACACACACACACACACACACCCCAGTGACACATCTTATTGTAAATAGATGAACGTGTGTGTGTTGTGTACTTATCACACGGTTGTATCTCGGTATTGATATCAATGAGCAGTCCCTGCAGCCTCCATTTCTCTCAACTACATATCTAGTGATTGATTGGTATACTGCCTGGGAGCTGTCTCTGAGTCAATAGGAGAGAAATTGAGAGAAAAATGATATCCGTTCATCTCCACAGTGATAAACGAGTGTTTTTCTTGTCGTTTATCAGCCATTGATCCCCAGTTCACGGCAGGTAGCGTCTGATCAGTTGGAGATCACATCAGAGGAGGTGATCAATACAACTGATTGGCTCAGGGGGAGTGTGTGTGTGTGTGTGTGTGTGTGTGTGTGTGTGTGTGTGTGTGTGTGTGTGTGTGTGTGTGACTGTGTGTGTGTGTGACTGTGTGTGTGTGTGTGTGTGTGTGTGTGACTGTGTGTGTGTGTGTGTGTGTGTGTGTGTGTGTGTGTGTGTGTGTGTGTGTGTGTGCGCGTGCGTGCGTGCATTGGCATGGTGGGGTTTTAACCCATGAGGCTGTGTCTGGAATTCTGATCAGCGGATTGATCACGTGAATGCTGATCAGATGTATTGATTAATGACCTGCTGTTATCACCATGGGAGCTGCTAAAGCTTTTGCGATTCTCCTTTCTGAATTCCCTCAGTTGAGAAGGAGTTTGTTCCTCTGCTTGTGCTGTTGAAAGCGACCAAAGTCTTGGATACGTCAAACCAATAATAATTGCCCAAGCAGCCTGTTGTCATATATTATTAATATCTCCCCCATATCTCCAAAAAAATCACCTCTGTTTCTCCTGTCATGCTCCTGCATTATTCTCCTGTCATTGACCTAGTTGGCTTCATATTATGTTTTTAGTTATTGGATGCAGTCCCAAGGTGGCCATGCAGTGTCATCTGTCTGTGGCCCCTTCTTTTCCACCAGAAGAACTTTGTCCACATCGACCGATATTCACTCTGATCGGTGATCGGCATTTACCCTATCTGTGATCGGCAAAATTGACCTTATCTGGAGAAACTGATCTTTTACATCATTTAAGTGGTATAATATAAATGTAAATCAGATATAGAGCATGATATCATTTTGCATTTTGTGACAGGCCTAAACCCTTCCTCCAACCACACACAGGAACACACAGTTTTGACAGATAATAATTTTCACAAGATCAGTATCGGTATCGGACGATCATGAGAAAAACAATCGGTGATTGGTATCGGTCCCAAAAAACCTGATCCTTACAGTTTCTCTCTTCTTTTCTTTGTTTTAATGACAATCTTTCGCTTGCTTTTGCCGTTGCTTAGAATGCATCTGCATCTTCCAAACTGTAGAATTGTGACACGCCCCCTTTGATTCCCAGTTCAGGACAAGAAAAAACGAATATCTTTGGGTTCCAGTTTCCGAACCAAGTTTTATAGGTTCTGAACCAACTTATGTTCTGTGGAAACACTCTGAACTGTCTCCAAATGAGGTGGGAAGAAAGAACTGAACCGGCTCAACCCCGGAAGAAAAACGTCCTGTAACTAAAACAAAGCACATCATCAACGTCCGTGTCAAACCGTTCAGTACAGTAGAATCCTCCGTGTAAATGTATCCATCGGTAACCCAGAGAATATACCAAATTATAATAAAAATGAGAGGAATCCCATCGCTTACATTCATACTCGGAGAGTACTGTGTATACGATATACAGCCAATACATTCTTCAGTCATTCATGCCAGCTTCGGAAGAGTCTGACTTAACAATTTAAAATCTGACTCGTTCTCGGACCATTCAGTGGGCGAGCATCCACCCCAGACAGACAGACATTGAAAGTAACCAGACAAAGACAACAGGAGATGTTGTGAGTGGTGATGGAATGTGCTAAGAGATGGTTTTAATTGCCTTTTATGAATGAGAGAGAGAGAGAGGGGGAGAGAGAGAGAGGGGGAGAGAGAGAGACCTGCATGCTCAGAGGAGGGACTTGAAGCTTATACCTTGCATCATCCCAGTAACAATAGACAGAGTGGTTTTCACAGAAATGTATAATCCTATTTCCACACGCTGAAGAAACCATGAGCCAAGGCCTTAGGCTGCGCGCGCTGCGCACACACACACACACGCACGCACGCACGCACGCACGCACGCACACACACACACACACACCGGAGTAGACATGGCAAAGCCTCTGTTAGTATCAAGATTCACACTAAAGCACGCACGCATGCACGCATGCACACACACACACACACACACACACACACACACACACACACACACACACTCTCATGGCAGGGCTTCTGTCAGTCCGTTATCATCCTCCAAAGAGTTGTTGTCAAACTGGAGAGAAGTTTGTTGGACAAAGGCTCGTCTGAGCCAACATCACGGTCTGTGAGTGTTTGATAGTCTCTTATGTGGGCTTCCAGCACTCGTGTTTGCATGTGTGTATTGGAAGGGGCTTGTCTACAGGAATCTGTCTTCGTTGGCCAAGTAACCCAGTACAATCCTGCATCTGGGACAGGATTCAATACATGGCTCTTTGCACAGAGTTAGGGTATGTTCACACGGCCTGCCTTTTGGTGAAGAAAAAGGATGGTTGATGTTGCAATGTGTGCATTTTGTTTACATAACATCAGCGTGGACTATAGCAGTCTGTGTTTTATTCCTGCATGTTGCCTATAACATCACACTGGCACAAACCATTCGGCCACACAGCCATTTATACAAACGATGCAGATACCAGCAGGAGTTTATTGTTGGAGCTGCATTCGGATTGTTATGTCAGATGCACGGGCCTAGTGTTACTACTCTTATCAAAGGAAAATGTACACATAAAGCCATAGTCCTTTAACTAATATAGTTGCTTTCACTGTTATATTTCGCCTATTACAGCAGTAATAATGCTAAGTAATAATAGTAATCATGCTAAGTGATAACACGATTGCACGTGTTTGTTCAGTGTGTGCACGTGTGTGTGTGTGTGTGTGTGTGTGTGTGTGTGTGTGTAAGCTGGTACATCGGTGTGTTGTATCGGAGTGCGGTCGCAAGACTTGGCAAGTCTTTTCGCCGGGTCGCCGCCGGTCAAAAATAATAAACTCATATTTTTAATGTGACACCATTTGAGCCTCCTAACTGTGAATACGGGCCATACAAATAAACTTGACTCGAGAGATAAACATACTCGGTCCCTTCCACCGATGGCCAAGTGAAACAGTCGATTCAAAGGGCGTTTGAATCGGGGACTGAATGAGTAAGGATCATTGGCCCTCTAGTGGAAGCCAGTATATATAAGTAAGATCTGACCCAGGTTCTGTTTTAACTCTGCAGTGAGAAGCTGTTCATCTCTGATTTGCGTGACATCACCGTGCATAAAGATAATGCACAGCTCTTTTAACCCATTTAGGCCTGACGTCAGTTTTCTGAAATACCTATGTTTCTAGGCCTATACCACTCAATATTTCATGCCAAGGACTCCAAAAATTATATGTAATTGGCCCCCATCTCAAAATATGTTGTTCCAGGGGCACCCCCAGAAGCAGATATTTGAGTTAAAATAGAATATAACGAGGTTTGCGCCACATTTTCACGGCTTTTCAAAAATAGCAAGACCTACAAGCTCATAGCGCGCCACTTGGTGGCGCGCTATGTAGCTTGTAGATCTGCTATTTTTCAACAGCTACATTATAACATAATGCTTAAAACACCAAGAGGGGTTCCCGTCCCCCAAAATGGGTTAAGACTGTATTCCATACCAAAGCATTAATACACCCTCTATACACCCTCCTTTCTTGTCTTCCCCAGGGTCTAATCAGTTCATCGGACGGATGCAGGACTTTAGATTGTATCCAGACACTTTGACTAACAGGTGAGTCGACGGGGAGGGTTCGGTGCAGTAGAAAGAGAGCAGCGGGAGGTGGGGAGTGAAGAATAGAGGGGATCAAGCGCCGGAGAAAAGAGAGGTGATGATGTGTAGCGACAGACACAGTGAAAGCTAGCGCAGGGCAGGCGATGTGAGGATGGAGAGATAGTGTGTATGGATTGCAGGGGATGGGTGGCAGGAACAAATGAAGGAGGGATGAAGCCTAGTGATAGAGGGGAGGGGAGGGGAGGGGAGGGGGAAGGCTAATCATTGCGTCTCAGGATCCATACGGCTGCGAGAGGATTTTCTCAAGAATCCGATAGCAGGCAATTAGTGTTTTGTTCACCGGTGATGTACTGCATACAGTATGTGGAGGGGGGGGAGAGAGAGAGACCTCACATTAGGTCTTATTTCATTTATTGGTTCCTGTGAAAGTTTGTGAGTTTTAAATTGTTTGGCGTGTTTGCTGACAAACATGCGTGTATATATAATATATATACATGAACATATGTGACCAGTGCCAACAAAACATGCCTCATGTCGCCTTTTCCATTTTTCAGATTTTTACAGATTATTAAAGTACAGAATGTAAGCTTTCATATGATGTATCATTCAATGCAATTGGACAATAATTGAAGGAGATATAACCATTTTAAAATGACTGGGGCCTTTCACCCAAAGCTGAGAAAAGCCCTTTTCAATATTCACAACATTTTATCACCTTAGAGCTGGACAGAAGTGGGTGTGACAATGGGAGGGACAAGAGACAATAGGACGTTTTAGCTGTCAACAGTGCAACACTAGAAACACTGACATGTTTAAGCCAGTAGAACAAACAATGCAATTTGTAAGGTGCCCCAATAAACCCTTTTGAAAGTACTAAGTATTAAATACTAAGTATAAGTATTCAAGTATTAAATATTAAGTTAAGTGTTCAATTTAACTTATACACTACCTGGTTGTAAATAGCTGCAGTACACCATTTTATGCAGGTCTACTTTAAGCAATCAAAGTCAGACAATTGACCCAGTATTTTAAATAAATAAAATCGACGCATCAGGCTATGATGTTGTGCGCTTGTAGATTTGCTATTTTAATAAACAGATCTGTCCACATGCAGTCACAATGCCTGGTTTCATTTATAGTAATTCCTGTGCATTCGATGGGTGGATTCATACTACATCGGGTGTCTATTTAGTGTGCAAGGCTTACATCCGGTCTAAAGCCCACCCACTGTATGCCCTGATTTATATACACAATACATACACGATCCGTATCCTCCCCTCACCGGATGTTGAATTAACAGTACTAACGGCCGTATTTGAAAAGACGTAGCTCTTTGCTGGGTGCGCGAGGAAAAAAATTAAGCAATTTTCCGACATTTACTTTTCAATTGATACCGTTTCTTAGAGACGGCCTACACAAACGTTCTATATACCAAATGAAAGCCTGCATTTCATAGTTTACATAGTATATAACCTTTTTTTAAATGAGCAAGAAATGAGCGAGTTGTGATTAAAAGAAAAGACGTGTGATCTCTTTGCTCTTTAACACACAACATAGACGGCTAGCTAACAAGGCTAGCTAGCTTCTAGCCTGTTGTTTGTTGGTGAAAGACTCCAAGCTGGGAAGTGTATTTCAGCGAGTAGCTATACGTGGTTTTGTTTATTTTCTGTAAAGTCTAACCCAAATGCCCAGAATACTTCTGTGTTTACAAACACAAGCACGCTAATGGGCGGTGATCAGAGCGTGAAACCTGAGGACAAAGAGATTCCAGACCAATCGTAACCAACATGCAAATCTCGGAACTGCGCTCTTCTGCCTCCAGAAACTTGTTAAAAAACAAGCCCACTTTGACGTATAAATGTATACATTTCATTTGCCCAAATGAACAATCTGTTTGAATGAAAACCTTCTTCAACATTCAAACTGTATTAATATGAAAAAAAAAGAAAATCACATTTAAAAAAAAAACGAGTTTATTTATTGATTTAAGGCATGTTCATTCTGGAGGTAGTGGAGGACGTATTAACTCTGTGTTGGTCCATTCCTCTATTGGACTGGCTGCTGTTCTAACAGGGAGGTAGTGGAGGACGTATTAACTCTGTGTTGGTCCATTCCTCTATTGGACTGGCTGCTGTTCTAACAGGGAGGTAGTGGAGGACGTATTAATTCTGTGTTGGTCCATTCCTCTATTGGACTGGCTGCTGTTCTAACAGGGAGGTAGTGGAGGACGTATTAACTCTGTGTTGGTCCATTCCTCTATTGGACTGGCTGCTGTTCTAACAGGGAGGTAGTGGAGGACGTATTCATTCTGTGTTGGTCCATTCCTCTATTCGACAGGGAGGTAGTGGAGGACGTATTCATTCTGTGTTGGTCCATTCCTCTTTTCGACAGGGAGGTAGTGGAGGCGTATTAACTCTGTGTTGGTCCATTCCTCTTTTCGACAGGGAGGTAGTGGAGGCGTATTAACTCTGTGTTGGTCCATTCCTCTAATCGACAGGGAGGTAGTGGAGGCGTATTAACTCTGTGTTGGTCCATTCCTCTAATCGACAGGGAGGTAGTGGAGGCGTATTAACTCTGTGTTGGTCCATTCCTCTATTCGACAGGGAGGTAGTGGAGGCGTATTAACTCTGTGTTGGTCCATTCCTCTATTCGACAGGGAGGTAGTGGAGGCGTATTCGGGGGTCCTGCCCTCGCTGCACGCCCAGTCTGAGTGCCGCTGTCCTGCCAGTCACCCCAGAGTGCACCCGCTAGTGGAGAGGTATGGTGTCACGATCACATCGTGGCATGTCCAATTGTCCATGCTATGTTACTGTCATGTATGAAGCCATGCTATGTTACTGTCATGTATGAAGCCATGCTATGTTACTGTCATGTATGAAGCCATGCTATGTTACTGTCATGTATGAAGCCATGCTATGTTACTGTCATGTATGAAGCCATGCTATGTTACTGTCATGTATGAAGCCATGCTATGTTACTGTCATGTATGAAGCCATGCTATGTTACTGTCATGTATGAAGCCATGCTATGTTACTGTCATGTATGAAGCCATGCTATGTTACTGTCATGTATGAAGCCATGCTTGGAGATTGTCCTAAATGCATCTTGTCATTTCTGAAGTGGGACTCTGAGCCCTATACTATACCACACCCGATCAAGTCATTTCCCCAAATTCAAGGTATACCAAAAGTTAACTCTGAACTTGGTAGATCTGCCTTTAGCTTCTGTGGCCTTAATACATGGAATAACCTGCAAACGACATTAAAATTGACCACATTAGTACCCTTGAGTCGTTTTAAAACCCTGGTGAGCATACAGATCCCCACAATATGTAAATAACTGTTTTTAGATTGTTTTGAAATTTGTCTTAGCTTCTATTTGTAACCTACGTATGTAATTCACATGTATACCTTTTGTTTTCCTTTTCCTGATCTATATGACATTGTATTACTTGACGACACTGAAAATGAGTTTAACTAAAAAATAAATAAATCAGGAAACAAGAAAACAAAAAATCAGACTTGGACAACCAGAATTTTATGTTCGACATAAAGAAAGTGCGATTTATTTTTCATACACATGTAGAAACATTCCGTTTACCTTAAACAACTTTACCGGATTACCGGATGAAAGACATCACGTATAATGACAGAGGTACGGATGTCATCCTATTATGTGTTGATTTTTATCAGATATTTCTTGGTGTTTTATTTCAACAGGTACTGCATCCCCAACGCGGTCCAGGACACGACCAACAACAGGGTGTTGAGGCTGGACCTCAATGCTCATCCTCTGAGCTACATCAATGACCAGGACATGGGAACCATCTGGCTGTCTAAACCCCCCATGGAGGAGACCCTCACTGTTACCGTGGACCTGGCTAACGGACAATACCAGGTGACACATCTGATAGCACACACACACACACACACACACACACACACACACACATGTACTGCTACCGTGGACCTGGCTAACGGACAATACCAGGTGACACATTGGTAAGATCTTTATTAAGAGGATAGCCCCTTGAGATGGAGCATCTCATTTTAGAGGAGGTCTGTAGAGTTGGCCGAGTGGCCTAGGCTCCAAAAACGAACCAGTTCAGGATTACCGCTTTTGGGTTCTCTATTTCTGTCAAAAATGAAGGCCTTTTCAATAAATAAGACTTGGAAAAATTGATTTACAAAACCAATGGAAACTTAAACCTTAAAACTAAGGACAACAAACCATACAGTGACTGAACTAAAGGCTATGCCTTAACTAAGGGCCCTGGCAGCTCTGTCTCACGGCTGTTAAACGCTTTGCCTGCCCTATAGTAGTACTATACTCCCAAACCTCACTTCCCTCGTAGTGTGTACAGTATATAGGGCACGGGTTGCCCCGTGACAGGGTCCTATACACAGGTAAAACACTACATACAATACAGTGCAATTACACAATAGACACAATACACAATTATTGACGTTACAAACATGTACAGATACAGTTAGCTTGCTCATCCTTTCCCACCCACTCCCCCACCCCCCCAACTCTTTGTAGACAAAACAATTGTGATCTAATAGCACACACGCCCATGCACACACACACAAACCGACACACTGATTGATTGATTGATTGATTGATTGATTACTTTATTAGCCAGAAATGTATGTGATACAGTAAGGCTAAAAGGGTAACACAAAAAAGTCCTGGGGAATTATTGTTTCCATTGTGGTCCTATGTATTCAATCCATGGCATAACAAAATGTGCACAATAATAGGCCTACATGTATACTGTACCTCCCTCCGGAACATTTTTTATTTAGTTTTAGTCATGAGAGTTTTAGTCGAGTTTTAGTCGACGATATCGTAAGAATTCATGGTCGACTATGTTATCACCCCTCTAGATTAATAGAAATCTTGGTTCTCAGCAATCCCTTCGTCCAGCGCAAAGAAATGCTGGGTACGCATATGATAAGATCTCATGGTGGCACATCCCCATGTTCTCGAGGTGTTCAGTCTGAAATGACCATGACACACAATCAGAACATGATCATTGAACAGGTCTAGAGACCACTATACACTGTGTGTGTGTGTGTGTGTGTGTGTGTGTGTGTGTGTGTGTGTGTGTGTGTGTGTGTGTGTTTGACTGTGTGTGTGTGTGTGTGTGTGTGTGTGTGTGTGTGTGTGTGTGTGTGTGTGTGTGTGCACGCGCTGTACTGTACTGCGCGTGCAGTACTGTACTGTAGTTTCATCCCAAGTACAAAGCATTGCATGATGGAGAGTTGCATGGGACGGGAAAGAAAGAGAGGGATACATTTGGGGGTTGGCCATATTTGTGCTCTCAAAGACTCATCCCTCTTCTCTCTGAAGTGTTTTGTGTGAGTGTGTGTGTGCGTGTGTGTGTGTGTGTGTGTCTGTGTGCGTGCGCACGCAGCTCTCCTGACTTGGTCTCCAGATAAAACACTTCAGCATCCTGTCTGAAGTGTGTGTGTGTCTGTTGTGTGCACGTGAGGTACTGGTAGCTTAGTTCGCTCCCTGCTGTGTGCCTCGGTGTCCCAGCCCACACTGCAGCAAAGCAGATAACACACACACACACACACACACACACACACACACACACACACACACACACACACACACACACACACACACCACTGGTACAGTATGTGCTAAGTGCTTAGTGTCTTTTTTGTGTGAGAGAGCCTGACTATAGTGTTTTAATCAATTACTCACCGATAGTTCAAACATCATGACTAACTCACCATTATATGGCACTTCATTAGCCAATTTAGACCTGAGGCCGATTCTAAAAATGCCTTCTAAATCCTGAGTTTGCTGAGAAACGTTTACAAAAATGTACAGTAGTACGTAGCTATACTGTATATACAGTATAGCAACAACTACCCCAAAAGGGGTTCCCAGATTGAAAGGTATAAAATCCCCCATGGGGATTCCTGTCCTAACCCAACAATAATTCAAATATAGTTGACCATTGTTGCTATGATCATCGTTAGCGTGTTTCCTAATATCCTCATTGCTCCTGAAGTGATTTATATACGTATATCTCCCTCTCCCTCTCCCCCTCCCCCTCCCCCTCTCCCTCTCCCTCTCCCTCTCTCTCTCTCCCTCTCTCTCTCTCTCTCTCTCTCTCTCTCTCTCTCTCTCTCTCTCTCTCTCTCTCTCTCTCCCCCCCCCCCCCCCCCCCTCCTCCCTCCTCCCCTCCCTGGTCTAGGTGTTCTATGTCATCGTTCAGTTTGGAGGTCTGTTGCCAGAGTCTGTTGGGATCCAGAGGCGGACCCAGAGTGTTTCCACCAATGGGAGCGGTTCAGAGGCAGCGTGGTCCGACTGGCAGTACATGGCCAGAAACTGCAGTGTGTTTGGACTGGAGAACGACGGGCCGCTACTCAGACCAGACTCTGTGAACTGTTTACAACTCCCTCGGTAGGTTGTGTGTGTGTGTGTGTGTGTGTGTGTGTGTGTGTGTACGCGCATGTAATGCAAATAAGTCCTGACCATGTTTTCCCAGTGAGACAGACAGAAATCTGTATAGGCCTGACGTCAAAATAAATAAAAAGTCTTCTGAATATATATTCATCAAAGATTTATGCCGCATTTTTACGAATTTAAAAAAATAGCAGACCTACAAGCTCGTAGCGCGCCACTCGGTGGCGCTCTATGAGCTTGTAGATCTGCTATTTTTGTAGTCCTACGTTACGTCCGGGTCCAAGTGGCACCAGCTCCCGTCCGCATCTCATTGTAAATGGAATATCTAAACGCGTGAAGCTTTTTACAACGACGTTATTTTTATATGATGTGTAGACAATAAAGACTATTATTATCATTAGTATTGAAGGTGGTAACAGTCCATTTGCTCATTGGGTGCAATATTTAGAATGTGTGCAGGCTTGAGTATGTTGAATCTAGTGTGCATTGAGGATTCAGTTGACACAATGAAATAAAATGGCGATAGTGTGGGGCAGACGGCCTGTCACAGCCAGTGTGCCCACACACACACACATGCACACACACACACACACACACACACACACACACACACACACACACACACGCACACGCGCACACGCACACACGCACGCACGCACGCACACACACACACACACACACACATGCACACACAAACAAACATATCTTGGCATGCTCACAGTGGCACTAGATTCATAAAGGAAACTGCCACGTTGCTTTGGCTCATCTGTGAGTAGTACCAGGTAGAGAACTGAACTTACACACACACACACACACACACACACACACACACACTCCTTTCCTTGGTGTTGGCACCAGATAGAACAGGTATGACGTAAACATAGGCTGACATTGGAGCAACTACAATCATTTGAGGATAACAAATTAGTTGATTGATACTTTAATGATTTGGAGAAAACATAAATAATAATTAATAAACACAACCCTATCTCAAGGTAATTAGCCTCCTAAGGGTTTAACCACTTCACCCTTGGCGTTCCAATATTTGGGCATGTAATTATAAGCAAAATAATGAAAGGAAAAACCATTCAGCTGTCTCATCAGACTGTATTGCTGAAGCTTTGCCTGCATCTAAAAAAGGACCAGTAACTGGTGTTGTTTTAGCTGCTTGAGATGTCTGTGGGCTGGTGCACACAGCCTCCCTAGACAAAACCTCGTGGGTAAATAATGGTTCATTGATTTATTTTTAACACAGCAGAGCAATTCCACCTCCCCTGAAACATTTATGTTTTATTTGTCTGTAGCGACTAGCGAGTAGGACTAAACGATGGGTCTATTAAACACTGGGGTCACAGGAGAGTATAGGTAGCGATGGGATTGGTTCCCAGACAAGCAGGGCAGGGCTACATCATTGTCACATTATTGTGGGGTCCCACCCCACAATAATGTGTCCTTGGAATAATACATTCCATTGGTAACTTAAACAGCTGTTGAACATTTTTTAAACTGTATCAACGCACGCACGCACGATACAGAGACACCTCCAATAACGCCGAGACAGCTTGTTTATTTTTGGACCACAACGCTCATATGAAACGATTTTAAGATGAGCCCCATGTTATTCTCCATAGATAAATTACTTCCGTGAACCAGGGGAATACGAGGGAGACGAGCGAGTGACGTCGGGATAGGTCGCCGAAGTCCTGACGTCACTCGCTCATCCCCTGGTTCTGCCTGGTTCACGGAAGTAATTTCTCTATGGAGAATAACATGGGGTGATCTTAAAATCGTCTCATATAAGCACTGTGGTCCAAAAATAAACAAAGTGTCTCTGCGAAATTGTCAGGGAGGTGTCTCTGTATCGTTTTCGACCGTCAGTATATCATATTTGATGGCGTCTGTTTCTAGCAAAAATGTAACTAATTCAGCCGCAGTAACAATAGCGTTTTCTCTCAGTCAGTTGATTCTTCATATCCATATTCAGTGAAACGACGGCCGGGGTGACATTTTCAAACACAGTTATTATATGAGGCGATCTAAAACCCCCTATGGGGATTACAATGCAAATACAAAGTACATGAACCCGTGGACTTGCGCCCTCTGCCGATATTGACCTCAGACTTCGGTGCTCTATATAGCACACCTTTGATTGATTGATTGATTGAAATATGTATTAACAGTTTGCAGAATGACAGTACATTTCAAGCACAAACTCAATACAAAGACAAGTTAACTGTGAGTGGCAGTGGCAAGCATTACACTTGTTTACAAGAGGGTCCACCTTGTTCAATTCATCAAATGTGAATGGTCGTACGTACTACAGTACAATCCTATCCGTTTCTTCCTCGATCTCAAAATGACATCCATGGGTACCTATGGGTATCTATGTTAGACACACCCACAGACACACCCCCAGATTATCAGCCACACCCACAGGTTTATTGTGGAGTGTGGAGTAGCTATTCAACCACCAGGTGGCGTCGGCCCATGATGAGCAGAGCTATTAAGTCTTAATAGCTTCTAGCAATATGCAGTGGTGGAAAAAGTATCACATTTTGTACTGTATCTGCAATATTGAAATACATTGAAATACATACTGTTACAAGTAACATTTATTTGAGTAAGCGGTTAGGGTCCATTTGGTTCCATTTCTACACTCTAAAGTTAAATTATCATTGATGTTACAATATAAATATTGGGGGTCCCAGAGATATAAATGCCATTAAATGGGGGTCCATACTCCATAGTCTAATGCATGTCAAACTGGGGGTCCTTGAAATTGAGAGGACCCCCTGTTCTGTGGACCCCCTGTTCTGAGAGGACCCCCTGTTCTGAGAGGACCCCCTGTTCTGTGGACCCCCTGTTCTGTGGATCCCCTGTTCTGTGGACCCCCTCTTCTGTGGACCCCCTGTTCTGAGAGGACCCCCTGTTCTGTGGACCCCCTGTTCTGAGAGGACCCCCTGTTCTGTGGACCCCCTGTTCTGTGGACCCCCTGTTCTGAGAGGACCCCCTGTTCTGTGGACCCCCTGTTCTGAGAGGAGGCCTATGATTATTATCAATAAATTAATATTATATCCATTATCCAGCAATATGAAAACAGTGCACCCACCTTGACAATATGAAAATATCAGCAGCATGATTGATATTAACCAAATTAACCCCCGCTAATCCTGGGGCGGGGGGATACGGCAAAAATAGCCGATCTGTAAGCAACGCGACGTCCGTGTTGTGAGCTTGGAAATACTATTTCTGCCCGCAGCTTCCTTGGATCCGGACAGCTGAAACCCATGTCTTACACACAGCCCTCTGTAGACCACGTGGCCTGGTGCAGATATGTGCTTGCGAAGCGCCTCTTTCTAGTTTGTAATTATTGTGTGTGTCAGTGTTGTTTTCGTCGACTAAAACTAAGACGAAAAATGTTCGTCGACTACCTTTTCCACTGAAGAAAACTAAATGGAAACTAAATTAAAACTATGATATGGTGACTAAAACTAAGACTAAATATACTGACAATTTCGTCAACAAATAAAAACTATAGACTAAAATGTTAGGAAGGGACTAGTGGACAACAGATCCAGTATAAGTCATTTTACACTTGGTTGCATGCTGAACATAGCAGATCTACAAGCTCACAACGCGTCGCAGCGCGACGCGTTGTGAGCTTGTAGATTGGCTTGTAGATTAGCTTGTAGATTGGCTATTATGACGTGTAAAATAAGTCATTATGACGGCAACAAGGCCCGCAAAAATAAATTTTAGTCGACTAAATCACATGTAGATTTAGTCGACTAAAATCTTATGACATTTAATCGACTAAAACTAGACTAACACTAATACATTCCAGGTGACTAAAATGTGACTAAGGGCGCTTTCACACCGGACATGTTTGGTTCGTTTAAAACGAACCATGGTCCGCTTACCCCTTTGGTTCGGTTGGTGTGAACGTGCATACGAACTCTGGTGCGGATCAAAGAAACGAACCATGGTCCGCTAAAAAAGGCCGAACTCGGTTCGCTTCCAAACGAACCACGGTGCGGTTCGTTACTGGTGTGAATGCATTCGGACTTTATAGAGGACCAAATACAGGACGATAGGCAAAATAGCCGTCGGGCGTCGGCAGTTGTGAGGCTGCATTAATAATTATAGTTATAAAAGCATGTATTTTTTTACGGGGATCATATGACAGCTGACAGTCTGATTTTAATAGTAGACGCATACAGTATATGTCGAGGCGCAGCGCAGCATACGAGGTTCACATGCGCAAAATGTACAAGTTATCGACATGGAATGGTGCACGGTATGACACACGATGTTAGCTTGTAGATCTGTTTATTTTAATCATGCGCCGGCCGCCGCCACGCATGCGAATCTGCGATGCATGAGTCTTCATGCGAGTTTCTCTTTCAACTCGTGTCCCCTCCTTTTTGTGTGTGTGTGTGTGTGTGTGTCTGTGGGCGCGTGGGCGCGCACGCACATGAGGGGACTGGGGGAGAGACCCATATATTTATATGGGAGAGACGCAGAGACAGAGAAATATTTAAAATCATCCATGTCGCGCAGGCCGCAGGTATCGAGAAAAAGCCAATGTTAAATAAGCTATACACATGTGGTCCCAAATGTTTAATTGATTACATCACTATAGCAAAAGACGTAAAACTAGGTCAACTCAATTAGCTGCAGCGGAGCTGTTCTGACTTGAAGCTCAATAACCAACTGACCAAACCATAAGATGACATGGAAATGCCCGCCGCGGCGCCGATTTGATGCGCAGAAATAACATGGGTGAAGGTGCACACATGGAAGAAAAGTCCTTTTTATCGGGGATACCTTGTTGTAGGCTATACGTCTCCGTGAATTTATGCATCAGCATTCAGCAGCAAGCACATTATTGTTCAAACACCTGCTCCTCTGTTCATCTGTTGCTCTTATTTGGCTAATAAAATAATTAATAAGAATGAATGCAATAGCAAGTTGTTGCTGCCTGTCATGTTGCTGTTCTCTTCTCTCTCTGTGTGACTGAAGGTTGCACCTGCAAAAATTGTAGACAGTGATTTCCCCTCATGTTCTTTTCCCCCCCACTATTTGGTTCGCTTAACATGTCCACGTGTCATTTGTTTACATATTTGGTACGCTTTACAAAGTCCAGTGTGAACACCAAACGGACCAAAATCAAAATGCAAATATTTGGTCCTTGGTCCTTGATCCGGACCTTCTAAGCGAACTTTGGGTGTGAAAGCGCCCTAAGACTAAGTGAAAACCATTCAGGAGACTATGACTAAAACTAAACTACGTGTGCGCGTGCGTGCGTGCGTGTTTTCAGTGAGGTGCCATACACTGGAGGTAACATCACCTTCAGCCTGCTGACCCCAGAGCCCAACCTGAGGCCGGGCTACAATGACTTCTACGGCACCCCCGCCCTGCAGAGGATGGTACGGGCCACCCACATCAGGGTCCATCTGAGTGGACAGTACCACACCACCGCGGCCGGGGTCAACCCTCTGCACCGATACTACGCCGTCAACGAGATCACCGTCAGCGGGAGGTGAGAAGTCATGACGTGTATAACGTTATTTATTGATTTTTTTCAAATTCTAAGTATTAAACCGTATAAACTGTAAACTGGGGCTGTGGTGGCTGGATGGTAACCGTAAAGGCTCATACATATACTCCAGTTTTTGGTGATCACCGCGGTGTAGTTTTTAAAGGGTTGGAAAACTACACCATTACGTCAGTCGCGGTGATGATCAGCTATCGCCGCGGACACAGACCCATCTCTCTGTTTTTTACTATTCAAACCTTTAATGGTGGAAACCACTACAAAAATAAATGGCGCCCTATGTGGGGGCATGATAAGATCATGTAATAATACCACGCTATACAAAGAAAAAAATGGTGCTACCTAATTTCTGGTGGCGCTACCAAATGAAAAGGTAGGTGGCACCAGTGCTACCTGTGAAAAAGTTAGTCTGGAGCCCTGCTTCTAGCAGTTCATTTTGTTTTATTAAACACGTTCATTTCTTCCATGTAGCCCATGTTTTGTAATGGCATCATCATGCTATTATGCCCGTGGATATACAGAACTTAACAATGATAAATTAATACTCTAATACCTTTTATAAAATCACCAACGAATTTATGTTTTTTACAGCTACAGTAGTGGGGAGAGATGGAAAAGGGGCGACAGTATATGCATGGGCATAGCGTTTCCGGTTCCGGACAACCGTCTATCCGACCGACGCACACACACAGTTTTTTGCACATTCATAGTGGGATAGGAGAATTGCTGAGAATGTCTCTCTCTGTCGGTTTTAACACGTTTTGCACAGACGAGGACAGATCATTTCAGATATATTGAATGTTGACGTGTGTTAACGGAGACGAGAAGTGTTTCAATGCTGGTTTTATAACACGTGTTCATTAAGCTGACAGAGAAGGCTTTCTTCTGACTGTGGTAATTATGAGATTACGGAAGAAGCAATCATCTCCCTCTAAGCTGTTTTAATTAGTAGCTTGTTGTTAGACTGAAGTAGGGGGAATTTAAATGCACTGAAACGTCAAAAACCCACCCCCACTCCACCCATCGGTTCTGTTCCATAATTCCATCTCTCTCTCCATCTTCTCCCTTCTCAAGCACGTACATGGCAAAAGGACTGTGTGTGTGTGTGTGTGTGTGTGTGTGTGTGTGTGTGTGTGTGTGTGTGTGTGCAGGGACAGTGAGGGAGCATTGTGTGAGCAATTGCGGGGGTCTTGACAAATGCACGTGTACACATAGGCTATGGTACATGCAGTTCGTGATGATAGGGGATCCTCTTGTTTGTGGCAAAAGGCAGTATAAATAAAATAGACACCTGATGATGTTCTAATGCAGTACAGTACTAATGTACCGTACTGTAATGTCTGTCCTGCCGGCAGACGGCGCTTGAGGAACGCCCCCAGCACGACTACTCGTATGCATATCTATAGCATGAGCTGATATTCACGTTTTGATGAATTGAAAAAGGTGGAACCTGTTGTAAACAAGTGTAATGCTTAATTGGGTCGTCCACTCACAGTTAACAGTCTTTGTATTGAGTTTGTGCTTGAAATGTACTGTAATTCTGCAAACTGTTAATACATATTTCAATCAGTCAAACAATCACACATGACGCCGAATATGCCAGTAAAGAAAGAAAGAAGGAAAGAAGGAAGGAAAGAAAGAAAATAATGAACACATCTGAATATCTGAATAAATAATTGAATGACTGACCTGTCTCTCTTTGTGTGTGTGCGTGCGAGTGCGTGTGTGAGTGTGTGCATGGAGGGCTGTCAGCCGTGCGCTTCCATTATTCTGATATCTCAGACTGACGTTTATAAATGTTAAATGGAACGTCCTAATGGCTTCACTGCTGCTGCATGGACAGAATGAAAGAGAGAGAAAGTCACTTACTTTTTATTTGTGTATTTAGCTGGTATAGTTACACATTTTTTATCTTTATCATTTTGAATTTGGATTGTTAAAATACAATTAACAGTTCTGCTGCATAACCCGTGTTCCCCACAATCCATGTGTCGGTGCTGCTTAGTACGCTATAAACCCGCTATTTGTTTAATGTGTTTAATTCGCCGTTTATCTATAAATAACCAGGTCCACAGATTTGTCGCGGACCTGGTGACGAGGCCGTCGCGTTATGATGACGAAACCGGAAATCTAGCCATGCTAGAAATGTCTTTCTTTCTTTTTAAACTCAAATCTTAATTTGACACTTTTCTTATCTCTCTCTCTCGTTAGATGTGAGTGTCATGGCCATGCAGATCATTGTGACATCACCGTGACACCCTACCGCTGTGCATGTGTGCCAGAGAGCCACACGGAGGGACACAATGTAAGTAAGACAACCTACGGTATACCATTCAGTACATTCAGGACACACTGCTCCACTGCACTGTCACGAAGACAACCTACCATTCAGTACATTCAGGACACACTGCTCCACTGCACTGTCACAAAGACAACCTACCATTCAGTATACATTCAGGATACACTGCTCCACTGCACTGTCACAAAGACAACCTACCATTCAGTACACATTCAGGACACACTGCTCCACTGCACTGCCACAAAGACAACCTACCATTCAGTATACATTCAGGACACACTGCTCCACTGCACTGCCACAAAGACAACCTACCATTCAGTATACATTCAGGACACACTGCTCCACTGCACTGCCACAAAGACAACCTACCATTCAGTATACATTCAGGACACACTGCTCCACTGCACTGCCACAAAGACAACCTACCATTCAGTATACATTCAGGACACACTGCTACACTGCACTGCCACAAAGACAACCTACCATTCAGTATACATTCAGGACACACTGCTCCACTGCACTGCCACAAAGACAACCTACCATTCAGTACATTCAGGACACACTGCTACACTGCACTGCCACAAAGACAACCTACCATTCAGTACATTCAGGACACACTGCTCCACTGCACTGTCACAAAGACAACCTACCATTCAGTACATTCAGGACACACTGCTACACTGCACTGTCACAAAGACAACCTACCATTCAGTACATTCAGGACACACTGCTCCACTGCACTGCCACAAAGACAACCTACCATTCAGTACATTCAGGACACACTGCTCCACTGCACTGCCACAAAGACAACCTACCATTCAGTACACATTCAGGACACACTGCTCCACTGCACTGCCACAAAGACAACCTACCATTCAGTATACATTCAGGACACACTCCTACACTGCACTGCCACAAAGACAACCTACCATTCAGTATACATTCAGGACACACTCCTCCACTGCACTTTGTAATGTTAGTAAGACAACCTACCATTCAGTACATTCAGGACACACTCCTCCACTGCACTTTGTAATGTTAGTAAGACAACCTACCATTCAGTATACATTCAGGACACACTCCTCCACTGCACTGTCACAAAGACAACCTACCATTCAGTACATTCAGGACACACTCCTACACTGCACTGTCACAAAGACAACCTACCATTCAGTATACATTCAGGACACACTGCTCCACTGCACTTTGTAATGTTAGTAAGACCACCTACCATTCAGTACATTCAGGACACACTCCTACACTGCACTTTGTAATGTTAGTAAGACCACCTACCATTCAGTACATTCAGGACACACTCCTACACTGCACTGTCACAAAGACAACCTACCATTCAGTATACATTCAGGACACACTGCTCCACTGCACTTTGTAATGTTAGTAAGACCACCTACCATTCAGTACATTCAGGACACTCCTACACTGCACTTTGTAATGTTAGTAAGACAACCTACCATTCAGTACATTCAGGACACACTCCTACACTGCACTTTGTAATGTTAGTAAGACAACCTACCATTCAGTACATTCAGGACACACTGCTCCACTGCACTTTGTAATGTTAGTAAGACCACCTACCATTCAGTACATTCAGGACACACTCCTACACTGCACTTTGTAATGTTAGTAAGACCACCTACCATTCAGTACATTCAGGACACACTCCTACACTGCACTTTGTAATGTTAGTAAGACCACCTACCATTCAGTACATTCAGGACACACTCCTACACTGCACTTTGTAATGTTAGTAAGACAACCTACCATTCAGTATACATTCAGGACACACTCCTCCACTGCACTTTGTAATGTTAGTAATACAACCTACCATTCAGTACATTCAGGACACACTGCTCCACTGCACTTTGTAATGTTAGTAAGACAACCTACCATTCAGTATACATTCAGGACACACTCCTCCACTGCACTGTCACAAAGACAACCAACTATTCAGTACATTCAGGACACACTCCTCCTGCACTGCACGGTCACAAAGACCACGTTACCGCCGACACGCATTGGCTGTGTTGTGTGCTCATATGCACGTCTGAAGAACGTCAGATCACAGCACCTAACACACACCTAACACATGGCATGCCCATGAACACACGCACGCACACACACTCACTCACTCACTCACTCACTCACTCACTCACTCACTCACTCACTCACTCACTCACTCACTCACTCACTCACTCACACACACACACACACACACACACACACAGTCGAAACCCCTGGGGAAACCCTCCTCATGGTCTTAATTAAGCAGTTTTCCACTTAACGACATGGAGAGGACATCTCTAATGAATGCCCACATTTCCACCGCACACACGCACGCATGCACGCACGCACGCACGCACACAATTAGTAGCTGGAAGTTGATGAAGTGACACTGCGTGCTTTGCACAGCACTAGAGTGTCAGTGTTGGGCTGTATGGTCGTGAAGGTATAACGGCCATCTGTGGGGGAATAGAACCTGCGACCCTCTGAATCGCACCAATGCATGCGTCTATACGCGTTCGCCTTTCTAGCGTGAACCTTATAGTAATTCCCGGTTTCATAACTGACGCCAACCTAAACAAAATGGTGAATTATAGCTTATAGCAGTGCAGTTCATTGGACAAAGACTTAAATCACTAGTACTGTAGTTAAGTATACTGTACAACAAATAAACCCTCTACAAAGGGTTGTGTAGTTGTCTGTTGGTTTGTATCATTTATGTTGTTCTGTAAAAGTGGTGCTATTAGGGGCTAGGGCATTAACCAAACGTGATTTTTGATAGTCGACTCGAATACCATCAAAATCGATTTATAGTCGATTAGTCGGCGGTAAAATATGATATTTATTCCATCCAATCAAGCATTAAAACATCGTGTTCTGAAACAGCCAGCGAGTGAAGCAAAACAGAGCCGGTGAATGCACTCAATGCAGGCCGTGTGGAATAGTACTAAGAGAGTGGCGACACACTTCCTATGGGCTATAGTTCCAAACATTGGAACTATCCCATTGAGATAGAATGAGCACTTCCGCATTCCATTGTTACAGTGGGAGTCAACGCGAGTGTCGCCACTCTTACTAGATTACGCTGAATGCCGCTCTGATTAGCCGAAATTAGCTCAGCTGTTTCAAGTCAAAGTTGCAAGTCCACAATGACTCACGGATGGACGCGTTGTGAGCTTGTAGATCTGCTATTTTTGATGCGCAAGACCGTTCTACGGAGCAGCATAGCACGTTGTTCACAATGTTTTGGTGACTGGAGACTGGAGCGGGGAAGGAATGAACCATGCGATGTTTTTCATACAACCCTAAATGTTCAACAATAAGTTACAACCACAGTTCCTTTGGTTTTTAGAAGGAGCTACAAGTTAGGAGGAGGTTTGCTAGCTAGCAGGCTGCCAGGCTATGAATCAGATGATCAACTACTTAACTCCATCGCCAGTCTTTTGCGACTATTAGAACTATGATCGTGCGGCATAGCCGTTTGTTTTTAATAATGCCACACACGGCACGCCTGGACTTTTGTTGGATAAGCATGAAGAAACATGAAATCACGGCAAGAGCTACTGTAGTTTGACTGTCACCAAACTGGATAATATTGGGCAGAGCGAGGAGGAACTCCTGCTATACTTTACTGTACTCACCAATAGTAAAAGTATTTACACACTGTAGTTGTCCCCATTGATCTTATGAGCCTATGAGGCATATCGCATATGCTTTTCCCAAAGAAAATCTGTCTTGAATGCTGCTAGTGCCACCGCCGCCCACCGCACCTACACGAGTGAGGGTGACGGCAAAACCCACGTACAGTAGGCTTGTATATGATATGAAAACAATCAGCCAAGAATGGATTAGTACTGAAGTTGGCGAACTACCAACAAAACAACCGAGCTCACAGCTGCATGCCTGCATGTCTGCTGTAGAAAAGCAAAAAAAAAAAAGAAAAAATCATACAAAATATTAAAAATAATATTAGCGAATAATCGGATGTCAATTAACAGTGTCGACTAGTGTTTTGCTATTCGATTATTATGTTAATGCCCTATTAGGGGCTTGTTTGTTAGTGTGTGCCGCGACGGAGCGGGCGGTATAGTTGCTGCTATCTGCGCGCTGGTTGTGGTGGGCCGGTCTGGGCCAAATTCACGCGAAAATGACCGAGGCCGAATTTTTGTCCCAGTCCAGCCCTGCTGCTGTACAGTAGGTGCTACAGTTGGTGTTCAGTGGTTACAGTCTGGATGGCATCATCCTAGACCTGGTCATGCCCACCAGTATGGTGCAATAGCAGGTTTGCTCAAATACACACCTTAGCGGTCCACTTTTAAGATGAATACGTCAAAGGTCTCTCTCTTTCTCTTCCTATACTCCTCAGCCCCTTTCCTCCACTGGCTTTCCATCTCTTCTCTCTCTGATCTTTCCATTCCATCTCTCCTTTCATTTACCAGTTCTCTCATCTCTCCATATATATCCGTCTCTCTCTCTCCTGGGACTGTGACAGGGACATTTTCCTCTTTCTCTTCATCTATCTCTATACTGTTGTTTTATCCCTCCTTTTCCCCCCCTCTGTTTCCACTTGGTCTCACTCTTTCGTTGTGTCTCCTTCCTGCCTCTATACGTCTTTTCATCTCTCTCTGTCTCTGTTTCTCTCAGTGACTCCTGTGACTGTATCTAGTTAGCAGTTGGTAACAGATGGGACAGGAATCAACAATCTGACTATATGGTAATAACCGTGTGTGTGTGTGAGAGTGTGTGTGCGTGCGTGTGTGTGTGTGTGCGTGTGCGTGTGTGTGTGTGTGTGTGTGTGTGTGTGTGTGTGTGTGTGTGTGTGTGTGTGTGTGTGTGTGTGTGTGTGTGTGTGTGTGTGTGTGTGTGTGTGTGTGTGTGTGTGTGTGTGTGTGCGCATGTGTGTGTGTGTGCGTGCCTGTGAGATTACTTTAGAACATACATTAATCCCTTTTGCGAACAAAACCACCCTACAGTGAAAGACATCGGTATGTCAGGGCTGTAGCGAGCGTGCGTGCGTGTGTGTGTCCGACATGTCCATAGCGTGAATATTCAGGACCCCATAGCCTCTTCTGTCTGTGTAATACTGGAGCATAAAAGGCTGGGGGAATATTAGCGATTAATATTGCATGCGTTCTGTTGGCTTGGATAGGCCCAGCTCCCTGACGGATGTTCTACTAATCTGCAGAATTTCCACAGTGACATTAAAGTGACAGAAATGCTCAGACATGTGTCAGAATGATCAACGAGACGCACACACGCACGCACACACACACACACACACACACACACACACACACACACACACACACACACACACACACACACACACACACACACACACACACACACACACAGTCACACACACACACACACACACACACACACACACACACACACACACACACACACACAGTCACACACACACACACACGCACACACTTTATTCTCTCGTTCTTTCACTCTCTTTTGATTCTTTCTTGCGTGTGCACACTCTGTCACTCTCTATCTCTCACCCTGTCTCTCTCTGTCTGTCCACAGTTGATGGCTTCTGTCGTTTCTCAGCATTAGATCACATTTTGTATTATACACAACACACACACACACACACACAAACACACACACACACACACACACACACACACACACACACACACACACACACACGTTCTTTTTTGCATGTGTGCTCTCTTTCTTGTGAAATCCTATTTGAAAGCCCTCTGTTCCTCATACATATCCATAAATACTGTATGTCCACTCTTGATTGTAATTGAATATCATTTGAACCAGTGATATTTGAATGGAGAACATTGTGATTGTTCTCTGATTCTCCTTCCCTGTCTCTTCTCACAGTTTTACACAAGTATCACAGATTAGTTTATGGTGAGAGAGAGAGAGAGAGAGAGAGAGCGAGAGAGCGAGAGAGAGAGAGAGAGATGGATAGTGACAGTGCTTGGGGTCGTTCAACATATATGTTGTCAAAGCCTGCAACTGCAGCAGATTTCCACCAATAGGCCGGGGTTAACTGGGTTTAAACTGGACACACAAATACATACATATGCACGACACAAACACACACACACACACACACACACACACACACACACACTGGTGCCACAACCTTTCCAGGGAGAGCATGAAATTGGTCATGGCATCCTGGATGGAATGGGTGGCCTCTCTCTCTCTCTCTCTCTCTCCCCCCCCCCCCCCTCTCTCTCTCTCTCTCTCTCTCTCTCTCTCTCTCTCTCTCTCTCTCTCTCTCTCTCTCTCTCTCCCTCCCCCTCTCTCTCTCCCCCTTCAAGCAGCCCATCTGAATGTCCACATACCGGATCCATTAGCCTGGACTACACACTCAGCAACTTCTGTCTAAACTGTTAAGAGTACACAGCAGATGTTTTATTGTCTCCACCAGGCCGAAGGCATGCGGGGAGAGTATGTTTTGCACTCCGTCCGTCCGTGTGTCCGTCCGTGTGTCCGTCCGTCCGTGTGTACGTGAGCAGCTAATCTCGGCCACCGTTAACCCGGTCGATGCCAAATTTTGCACACACACTCCCTGGATGCCAACGATGAACCTCTGCCCCAAACTTTCCAGAACGGCCTGTTATAGCGCCACCAGGAGGCCGCTTTGTGCAAAACAAGTTTTTGCACAGTACACCTACAGATTTTGTCCAAACATCACGCAAATTGGTACACAGTCTCTCTAGAGCCATTCAACGAAACCGGTCTTTCAGATTTCTCACACTCCATCCTGATTGGTTAAGATTGGCTTCCAAAGTTCACAGGAGTGCTCAGTTTCAAACAAAATGCTGCAAATCATGAACACATCGCGTGATTTCCGTGAAATTGTGCACCCACATTCCCACTAGGCCGAGGACAAAATGCCACATCAACAATTTCAACTCAGCCTCAAGGTGGCGCTATAACTGGCCGAAAAGTGTTTTTACCTCTAACTGCACGGATCTGTGGATAACTTTGTATGCCAACTCCCTAGAGGCCAAGGAAAAACCTTTGCCTGGAATTTTTCACATCTGCTCTTTATAGCGCCACCAGGAGGCCGACATATGTAAAACACATTTTCTATTATTACTCCTTCAGATTTTATCCAAATTTCACGCAAATCGGTACACATGATCTCCATAGTCATGTGATCAAGGCAGGTTTGTTTGATTTCTCATATTCCATCCTGATTGGCCACGATTGGCTCCTACAGTTTTCAGGAGTAGCCCGCTTTGTACAAATCGCCACAACTCCTCAACGCAGCGTCCGATTGCGATGAAACTGTGCACGCATATTCCCACTAGGCTGAGGAAGAAATCCTGGTGGAGACCTGTGCCCAGAAGGGCACTTTTTCTAGTTTCCCTCTGCGCCCACGCAACCCCCCCCCCCCTCTCTGTCTCTCTCATATACATACATACGTACGTACATACTGTACATACATACTTGTGCATTTCTGTTTTTCCAATTGAATGGTTTGTTTGACACACTTGCTATCTTGCATTACTCTCGGCCGATTACTGACCAGTACAAATGGAGATTTACATAAATTTGTGTAGGCGTGCGTTGTCAGTGAGAGAGATATAGAAGTGTGCTTTAACAAAACAAATCCATAGAGCGGTTATGTTAAGCTGTCAATGCTTTAACCCATTTTGGGGCGGGAAGCCCTCTTGGTGTTAGCATTATGATATGCTTTAGCTATCGAAAAATAGCAGATCTACAAGCTCATAGCGCGCTATGAACTTGTAGGTCTGCTATTTTTGAAAAATCAAAGAACGACTGACATAGAAACATATAGCTTTTTCAGAAAACTGTCGTAGAATATATTTTTTTAGAATCTGATCTCGGGTCAGAATGAGTTAATGATCTTTTAAAATCATACTGTTAGGCTTGCATTGCGTCAGACTCCCACTGGTCACGTCCTTCTTTACATTTCAAGCAGGATATACGTCTCCTTCTTATAGTCTCCACTGGGTTTAGATGGTGCAGCAACGAGTCAACTGGTGTAAAAAAGCTTTTGTCTGCCGAAGAGAAGCACATGCAGTGTTGGGTTTTTTACTCTTAACTCCCAACTAGCAGTCCCTGCTCTCATTAGCAGGCTGCGGGAGGAAGGGATGGGAAACGACAAGAAAAGAAACGGAAGAAGAAAGAGATGCCTCTTTCATTTGCTATGGTAATGTTTCCTGCTCACATATAGTCACTGTGGTGATGAGAACAAGGGGTGGTGGTGGTGGGGTGGTGGAGAAAGTGATTTCTCTATAGGAGAACAATAAGGCATGAGTAGAATGGGAGGGTGGGGGGGGGGGGAGAGAGAGAGAGAGAGAGAGAGAGACGCAATGGGTGCAGGGAGGGGAAGGGGATGAGAAGAATAGAAGTAAAGAGAGGGGAATGGGATAAAAAGAAGAGAGAGGGAAGGGTGGATGAGAGATGGAGAGGTGAGAGTGGAGGAGAAGAGAGATGGAGAGGTGAGTGGATGAGAAGAGAGATGGAGAGGTGAGAGTGGATGAGAAGAGATGGCGAGGTGAGTGGATGAGAAGAGAAGAGAGATGGAGAGGTGAGAGTGGATGAGAAGAGAGATGGAGAGGTGAGAGTGGATGAGAAGAGAAGAGAGATGGAGAGGTGAGTGGATGAGAAGAGAGATGGAGAGGTGAGAGTGGATGAGAAGAGAGATGGAGAGGTGAGAGTGGATGAGAAGAGAGATGGAGAGGTGAGAGTGGATGAGAAGAGAGGTGGAGAGGTGAGAGTGGAGGAGAAGAGAGATGGAGAGGTGAGTGGATGAGAAGAGAGATGGAGAGAGTGGATGAGAAGAGATGGAGAGGTGAGTGGATGAGAAGAGATGGAGAGGTGAGTGGATGAGAAGAGAGATGGAGAGGTGAGTGGATGAGAAGAGAGATGGAGAGGTGAGTGGATGAGAAGAGAGATGGAGAGGTGAGTGGATGAAGAGAGATGGAGAGGTGAGTGGATGAGAAGAGATGAGAGGTGAGTGGATGAGAAGAGAGATGGAGAGGTGAGAGTGGATGAGAAGAGAGATGGAGAGGTGAGAGTGGATGAGAAGAGAGATGGAGAGGTGAGTGGATGAGAAGAGAGATGGAGAGGTGAGTGGATGAGAAGAGAGATGGAGAGGTGAGAGTGGATGAGAAGAGAGATGGAGAGGTGAGAGTGCAGGAGAAGAGAGATGGAGAGGTGAGAGTGGATGAGAAGAGAGATGGAGAGGTGAGAGTGGATAAGAGAGATGGAGAGGTGAGAGTGGATGAGAAGAGAGATGGAGAGGTGAGAGTGGATGAGAAGAGAGATGGAGAGGTGAGAGTGGATGAGAAGAGAGATGGAGAGGTGAGAGTGGATGAGAAGAGAAGAGAAGAGAGATGGAGAGGTGAGAGTGGATGAGAAGAGAGATGGAGAGGTGAGAGTGGATGAGAAGAGAAGAGAGATGGAGAGGTGAGAGTGGATGAGAAGAGAGATGGAGAGGTGAGTGGATGAGAAGAGAAGAGAGATGGAGAGGTGAGAGTGGATGAGAAGAGAGATGGAGAGGTGAGAGTGGATGAGAAGAGAGATGGAGAGGTGAGAGTGGATGAGAAGAGAGATGGAGAGGTGAGAGTGGATGAGAAGAGAGGTGGAGAGGTGAGAGTGGAGGAGAAGAGAGATGGAGAGGTGAGTGGATGAGAAGAGAGATGGAGAGAGTGGATGAGAAGAGATGGAGAGGTGAGTGGATGAGAAGAGATGGAGAGGTGAGTGGATGAGAAGAGAGATGGAGAGGTGAGTGGATGAGAAGAGAGATGGAGAGGTGAGTGGATGAGAAGAGAGATGGAGAGGTGAGTGGATGAAGAGAGATGGAGAGGTGAGTGGATGAGAAGAGATGAGAGGTGAGTGGATGAGAAGAGAGATGGAGAGGTGAGAGTGGATGAGAAGAGAGATGGAGAGGTGAGAGTGGATGAGAAGAGAGATGGAGAGGTGAGTGGATGAGAAGAGAGATGGAGAGGTGAGTGGATGAGAAGAGAGATGGAGAGGTGAGAGTGGATGAGAAGAGAGATGGAGAGGTGAGAGTGCAGGAGAAGAGAGATGGAGAGGTGAGAGTGGATGAGAAGAGAGATGGAGAGGTGAGAGTGGATAAGAGAGATGGAGAGGTGAGAGTGGATGAGAAGAGAGATGGAGAGGTGAGAGTGGATGAGAAGAGAGATGGAGAGGTGAGAGTGGATGAGAAGAGAGATGGAGAGGTGAGAGTGGATGAGAAGAGAAGAGAGATGGAGAGGTGAGAGTGGATGAGAAGAGAGATGGAGAGGTGAGAGTGGATGAGAAGAGAAGAGAGATGGAGAGGTGAGAGTGGATGAGAAGAGAGATGGAGAGGTGAGAGTGGATGAGAAGAGAGATGGTGAGGTGAGAGTGGATGAGAAGAGAGATGGAGAGGTGAGTGTGGATGAGAAGAGAAGAGAGATGGAGAGGTGAGAGTGGATGAGAAGAGAGATGGAGAGGTGAGAGTGGATGAGAGAGATGAGAGATGGAGAGGTGAGAGTGGATGAGAAGAGAAGAGAGATGGAGAGGTGAGAGTGGATGAGAAGAGAGATGGAGTGAGAGTGGTGAGAAGAGAGAGATGGAGAGGTGAGGTGGATGAGAAGAGTGATGAGAGTAGAGTGGTTGAGAGAGATGAGAGGAGAGTGTGATGGAGAGGTGAGTGGATGAGAAGAGAGATGGAGGTGAGTGGTTGAGTTTGAGAGGTGAGAGTGGATGTGTGAGATGGAGTGGAGGAGAAGAGAGATGGAGAGGTGAGAGTGGATGAGAAGAGAGATGGAGAGGTGAGAGTGGATGAGAAGAGAGATGGAGAGGTGAGAGTGGATGAGAAGAGAGATGGAGAGGTGAGAGTGGAGGAGAAGAGAGATGGAGAGGTGAGTGGATGAGAAGAGAGATGGAGAGGTGAGAGTGGATGAGAAGAGAGATGGAGAGGTGAGAGTGGATGAGACGAGATGGAGAGGTGAAAGTGGAGGAGAAGAGAGATGGAGAGGTGAGAGTGGATGAGAAGAGAGATGGAGAGGTGAGAGTGGATGAGAAGAGAGATGGAGAGGTGAGAGTGGATGAGAAGAGAGATGGAGAGGTGAGAGTGGATGAGAAGAGAGATGGAGAGGTGAGAGTGGAGGAGAAGAGAGATGGAGAGGTGAGTGGATGAGAAGAGAGATGGAGAGGTGAGAGTGGAGGAGAAGAGAGATGGAGAGGTGAGTGGATGAGAAGAGAGATGGAGAGGTGAGAGTGGATGAGAAGAGAGATGGATAGGTGAGAGTGGATGAGAAGAGAGATGGAGAGGTGAGAGTGGATGAGAAGAGAGATGGAGAGGTGAGAGTGGAGGAGAAGAGAGATGGAGAGGTGAGTGGATGAGAAGAGAGATGGAGAGGTGAGAGTGGATGAGAAGAGAGATGGAGAGGTGAGAGTGGATGAGAAGAGAGATGGAGAGGTGAGTGGATGAGAAGAGAGATGGAGAGGTGAGTGGATGAAGAGAGATGGAGAGGTGAGTGGATGAGAAGAGATGAGAGGTGAGAGTGGATGAGAAGAGAGATGGAGAGGTGAGAGTGGATGAGAAGAGAGATGGAGAGGTGAGAGTGGATGAGAAGAGAGATGGAGAGGTGAGTGGATGAGAAGAGAGATGGAGAGGTGAGTGGATGAGAAGAGAGATGGAGAGGTGAGAGTGGATGAGAAGAGAGATGGAGAGGTGAGAGTGCAGGAGAAGAGAGATGGAGAGGTGAGAGTGGATGAGAAGAGAGATGGAGAGGTGAGAGTGGATGAGAAGAGAGATGGAGAGGTGAGAGTGGATGAGAAGAGAGATGGAGAGGTGAGAGTGGATGAGAAGAGAGATGGAGAGGTGAGAGTGGATGAGAAGAGAAGAGAGATGGAGAGGTGAGAGTGGATGAGAAGAGAGATGGAGAGGTGAGAGTGGATGAGAAGAGAAGAGAGATGGAGAGGTGAGAGTGGATGAGAAGAGAAGAGAGATGGAGAGGTGAGAGTGGATGAGAAGAGAGATGGAGAGGTGAGAGTGGATGAGAAGAGAAGAGAGATGGAGAGGTGAGAGTGGATGAGAAGAGAGATGGAGAGGTCAGAGTGGATGAGAAGAGAGATGGAGAGGTGAGAGTGGAGGAGAAGAGAGATGGAGAGGTGAGTGGATGAGAAGAGAGATGGAGAGGTGAGTGGATGAGAAGAGAGATGGAGAGGTGAGAGTGGATGAGAAGAGATGGAGAGGTGAGAGTGGAGGAGAAGAGAGATGGAGAGGTGAGAGTGGATGAGAAGAGAGATGGAGAGGTGAGAGTGGATGAGAAGAGAGATGGAGAGGTGAGAGTGGATGAGAAGAGAGATGGAGAGGTGAGAGTGGATGAGAAGAGAGATGGAGAGGTGAGAGTGGAGGAGAAGAGAGATGGAGAGGTGAGTGGATGAGAAGAGAGATGGAGAGGTGAGAGTGGATGAGAAGAGAGATGGAGAGGTGAGAGTGGATGAGACGAGATGGAGAGGTGAAAGTGGAGGAGAAGAGAGATGGAGAGGTGAGAGTGGATGAGAAGAGAGATGGAGAGGTGAGAGTGGAGGAGAAGAGAGATGGAGAGGTGAGAGTGGATGAGAAGAGAGATGGAGAGGTGAGAGTGGATGAGAAGAGAGATGGAGAGGTGAGAGTGGATGAGAAGAGAGATGGAGAGGTGAGAGTGGAGGAGAAGAGAGATGGAGAGGTGAGTGGATGAGAAGAGAGATGGAGAGGTGAGAGTGGAGGAGAAGAGAGATGGAGAGGTGAGTGGATGAGAAGAGAGATGGAGAGGTGAGAGTGGATGAGAAGAGAGATGGAGAGGTGAGAGTGGATGAGAAGAGAGATGGAGAGGTGAGAGTGGAGGAGAAGAGAGATGGAGAGGTGAGTGGATGAGAAGAGAGATGGAGAGGTGAGAGTGGATGAGAAGAGAGATGGAGAGGTGAGAGTGGATGAGAAGAGAGATGGAGAGGTGAGTGGATGAGAAGAGAGATGGAGAGGTGAGAGTGGATGAGAAGAGAGATGGAGAGGTGAGAGTGGATGAGAAGAGAGATGGAGAGGTGAGTGGATGAGAAGAGAGATGGAGAGGTGAGAGTGGATGAGAAGAGAGATGGAGAGGTGAGTGGATGAGAAGAGAGATGGAGAGGTGAGTGGATGAGAAGAGAGATGGAGAGGTGAGAGTTAGGGCTGCAACTAACGATTAATTTCATAATCGATTCATCGGCCGATTATTTAAACGATGAATCGATTAATCGGATTATGGCACCTTTTTGCAATTACTTAAAAAAATTAGCTTCAAATTATTTTAGGCATGTTGTAACTAACAATAAAGACAATAAAAATGAATACTCATTCAAAATTAATATTTTACCCCCTTTTTTATCCAATTTGATTTCATTGCCATTCTTACTTGCAATGATACTGTAATCTGTAATGTTGACCGTGTATAGCTGACTGTCTCTTTCCATTTCTATCTCTGGGACCCCAATTTTTATTTTTTTATTTCTATGGTAAAATCAATTGTGAGTCCATTTGGTTCCATTTTTGCACTATCTGTTACAGACCCTTTAGGGTCCACTTGGTTTACTTATATAAATGCACCATTTACTTCCTAACTATCTATAATGTAGCTGGAACTCCTACTATGAGAACCACTGTCCTACACAGTCTGTGTTGACACGCATGCACGCACACAGTCACACACACACACACACACACACACACACACACACACACACACACACACACACACACACACACACACACACACACACACACACACACACAGTGCACACAAGTTACAAGTATAGCTAGCTGATAGGGGAAACCGTTCTTATAGCAGCCATATTGGCATGTTCTCTAGGGTCTAGGCTCTAGTATCACATATTGCTAAAGTTAAACAGCACTGAATAAATCATTAAGCAAAAACGTTCACTTCACGGAGATTTTTGCCCTGTGCCCACTTCAATGCGCTGCTGTGATTACACAGGTGGAACAAATGAGGAGCTAACGATCGTTAGCAAGCTACACTGCTATAGTGCTCGTCGTAGACAGCCTGCAAGCTCACAGATTCAGACATTGTGGAGCATTTTTTGTCATAAGACAAACAAATATGGACAGTGGCCGTGCTCACAAATGCCATGTTTTGGGACCTGTTTGGGGCATTTTGCAAGCAGATCATCGCAGCCACAGAGCTGACGCTCTCCCTCTGTGTGTGTGTGTGTGTGTGGGGGGGGGAGACTGAAGTTAGTTGGGAGAGAGAGGGGTAGATGCGGACCGGGTGCTCTGGTCACGTTCAAGACAATATTGTGGGTGCGTTTGGAAATGCACACCGGGAGCGCACTCGCCTATTAGTTTGCATTGCACAGTGCGCTCAGTGCGCTATTTCCGAACGCGCCCTGTGTTGTGTTTATACCGACCAGTTGCATATTGTTCGTTCAGCCTAGTGCCGTTACGGAACGGTAAAAAGAAAGCAGCTTTACGTTACATTTTAATGTTGGAAAACACCCGCGATAATAATCGATAAGATAATTCGTTGGCAACGAATTTAATTATCGATTTTTATCGATTTAATCGATTCGTTGTTGCAGCCTTAGTGAGAGTGGAGGAGAAGAGAGATGGAGAGGTGAGTGGATGAGAAGAGAGATGGAGAGGTGAGTGGGATGAGAAGAGAGATGGAGAGGGGGAAAGGGGTGATGAGAAGAGAGATGGAGAGGGGGAAAGGGGTGATGAGAAGAGAGATGGAGAGGGGGAAAGGGGTGATGAGGAGAGAGATGGAGAGGGGGAAAGGGGTGATGAGGAGAGGGGGAAAGGGGTGATGAGGAGAGAGATGTAGAGGGGGAAAGGGGTGATGAGGAGAGAGATGGAGAGGGGGAAAGGGGTGATGAGGAGAGAGATGGAGAGGGGGAAAGGGGTGATGAGGAGAGATATGGAGAAAAGGAATGGGGTATTAGAAATAGAGAGAGGGATCCCTCTTGGAAGTGCAAAAATGGAAGGGGGGAAAACACGTTTAATATAAACTAGACTTGACAGGTAATCAGACCAGACAGACGGACGGACGGACGGACGGCGAGACAGGTACTGTAGACCGACAAAGACAGCAGCAGTCACAGAGACAGACCTTCTGGCAGACAGACAGGACAATTGTGTGTGTGTGTGTGTGTGTGTGTGTGTGTGTGTGTGTGTGTGTGTGTGTGTGTGTGTGTGTGTGTGTGTGTGTGTGTGTGTGTGTGTGTGTGTGTGTGTGTGTGTGTGTGTGTGTGTGTGTGTGTGCACGCGCGCGCGTTCGTGTGCGTGTGTGCACGCTGTCTTCTGAGAATGTCCTGCTGTTTCATCAGATCCTCTAATAATAACTCAACAGGGAACCATGCTACCAACGCTGTTCACACACACACACACACACGCACACACACACTGGCCTGTTATGTTCTTCATGCTGTGGACAGGCATCTCTCAGTACTATCTGTCTGTTTGTCTCTAGATGGTTTCAAACTGACAATAGCAACAGGGAATTGCAGTGGCGGCCATAGTCTGGTTCCATTGATCCACACGCGTTTCCATCTAGTTTCCAAATAATATTTGTATCAATTATTGTGAGCCTAGAATCAAGCCATCCAGGATGCTAGGTGAGTCATGACCATAAATCATTTGAATCTGTGAAGAAGAATACATAAATAAAGCTATAGTATATCATCATCATATATAAGATCCTTTTAGCCTTCCATTATTTATTTTTTGTCACCTGTTCAGTGTAGCCTGCACAGCCCAGCAACAGCCCACCTGATGTGTCTCACCGTTTCCAATGAAACCGTCTGTACCAACAACAATGTCCTGTTTCAACATTTCCTCTAGTGATTTGAGGTTTATCACTGAATAATGTCTATGGTTCACCGTTCCCATCCATTAACTGATTGCTAGCCCTGACATTTGCATGATTGAGTTTGATGTGTGTGTGTGTGTGTGTGTGTGTGTGTGTGTGTGTGTGTGTGTGTGTGTGTGTGTGTGTGTGTGTGTGTGTGTGTGTGTGTGTGTGGGTGTGTGTGTGTGCGCGCGCACACGTATGTATGCATTCGTGTGTGTAGTGTTGTCACAGACTTTTGTCACCATAGACAGACCATCTCAGACCATCTCCTCTCCCCATATGCACGCACACACACACACACACACACACACACACACACACACACACACACACACACACCTTTTCTCTCTCTCTCTAGACAGAATAGGATCTTTTTTCCCCCTCTCCTCCCATCCCCCCCCCCCCCCCCCCCAGTGTCTTTTCATGCATAATAGACTGCTCGGGGTCTGAATGTGTCACATGGGAGGAGGAACTCGCAGATTCTTTTATTTATTTTGTATATACATTTTTAATCCTTTCCTATTTGATGCCCTCATGTCTGCTATAATTTGTAGTGACTGCTGAACACAATCAAAGAGGGCCGTGCTCTCGCTCTCGCTCTGTGCTCCGTACAACACAAAACACGCATGTTTTATTCCTGCGCCGCCCCCTCCCCCCCCCCCCCCCCCCCCCCCCCTCTACATACACCTTGACATGTTTATTTTGACATGAAAGTGGTCGTGTTGAGAGGCTTGGCTGCTGGTTGTCATTCCTCATTAGCGGGCGGATTTCCCTGTGACTGTGTGTGTGTGTGTGTGTGTGTGTGTGTGTGTGTGTGTGTGTGTGTGTGTGCGTGTGCGTGTGCGTGTGCGTGCGTGTGCGCGAGCGTGACAGAGAGACGGCGAGAGAAAGAATGAGAGTGCTCAGCACTCATGCACTGCATATACACGGGAGAGTAAAAGTGTGTGTCTGTGTGTGTTAACATTCTGTAATGAGTTCCTTTTATGAGGTACAGAATACCTCTGTGTTTTCCATTCAGTTAATGTGTTTTATTCATATCTCTCTTTAGATTTAAACACGCCTCCTTTATCTCTCTGTCTCTCTCTATATATTTCTTTGTGTTCTGTGAAAGTGTTCAAGTCGTGTGTCAAGAGACATTGTCTAATACTCGTATAAGCGTACACGCACTGGCACAAGCACACTAAACGCACATTGTGAATCTATACTTACCCAAACACTTATTGTATATGAGCATGCTTGTGTATAAATGCTTACATTGTACACGTCGAGGGACTATTTCATTCTGAGCATATGGTTCTGTTCGTAAAATAACACAATGATAGACTAATTCATTGAAGACGGGGTTAGCGAATGCTTAGGGGTACAAAATTACGAGGAGATTCAGATTCTACAAAAATGTGATTGTATAATGACTTGCTATAATAGTGTGATACTGTCTATACAGTCTCTGGCCTCCCCTTTTCAACTGCAGTTAAAACATTTATTCCGGGGCCACGGTGGCACAGTTGGTAGTGCTGTCGCCTCGCAGCTAGAAGGTCCTGGGTTCGATTCCCGCTGGGGACGCTGTGGACGCTGGGGGCGTGTTCTCTCCTCCGCGTCAGTGCCCAGTGCGCGTCAGTGCCCATACCCGAAGGCGGGGTTGGCGAAAGGGCCTTTCTGTGTGGAGTTTGCATGTTCTCCCTGTGTCCCCTAGGGTAGGTACCTTCACAAAAAACATGCAGTAATCCTTGTCTCTAAACTGCATCCTCCTGGCCAGCTGGGGCGCCTGATGGAGGGGAAAGGAACTGGTTGGAATAACATGTTCCAAGTCCAACCAGGGAAACTCCCCCCTGTCAGGTGTAAAGGAGCAACTTGGACAACTTGGACAAAAAAACAACAGCATTTATTCCTGTTGAGCGAAACATTTAAATCACTGTAGGTACGTTAACCCTTGGCCTACAATTCACGGAAAAAACGGAATTAATCGAAAAATCTAAACCTCCCGTTAACGGAATAAACGGAATGACAATCAATATCAGTTATCGCGGGGTCAAAAGAGCAAAAATTAATATTTTTTCGCTAATATCACTAATGTTGGATGTAATTTACAAAAAAACGGCCGAAATCCGCGTGATCGTGCGCTATCGTGCACGCGCGCCGTCTCTATGTGCGTCGGTGTAAAAAATGTGATATTTTGCGATCTTTTGGGGTTGATTTGAGGTTAATTTGACTTAGTTATGAAAAATATAGCATTAGCTTAGCAATCCGGACCAGCCAAACTATTGACTAGGGTCAAACTACTACAGGATGTTGTTGATCGTTCAACCGGAAGTGACTTAGGAAGATCCGTCTATTTTAGCCAAAATCAGCATAATGATGCTTTCCCGCCATCTGGTGGCGAATCGAGAGAATACATTTGCTATGAATGAACCAAAAAAAACATCTCTTCAATCCACCAGATCTTTCTTGTATGTTAAAACGATGAATTAAAAATATGCCAATTTGTTACCCAAACAAAAAAATTGGTCCTGGCATTCCAAGGGTTAAGAACTATGATTTATCTTTGCTATAGTATACTATAACAGGTACTGTATAGTACAGTATAGTTTCATTATATGGCTATTCCACTGTTACGTTCTGACCTTACGTATGATTCACGATAACTACTTTTTATGTATGTGATGTATTACCGTGCTTTTTGTTCTTGCTTACTGTAAATCGCTCTGGATTAAGAGCGTCTGCTGAATGCCTAAATTGTAAAACTGTACATTGTGGGTGGTACAGTACTGTACATTGTGGTGTAGTGTATCTTGTGGAACAGGCCCATTGTAAGTTGCTGTACTCTGTCCTTTACCCTGAGCCATTCCACCCTAACAGAATGAACAGGGGTTAAATAAATTGTAGCCTGTGAGCAGTGCTTTTTTGCTTTTAGTGCTTTTATTCCTTTTTTTTTCTAATAAAGTTGTTTTTATTTTGTTGTTAACTCTGTAATGCCCCTTTTTCGTCTTTGGGTACTCAGAAAAGCGTTATATAAGTTTGAGATATTATTATATTATTATTTGTGGTGCTGTGGTACCATGATGTGTTTTGGGAGGTCTGGATTCTTGTTTTTAAGGTCTTTGTGTGGTGCTGTGGTACCATGATGTGTTTTGGGAGGTCTGGAGCCTTGTTTTTAAGGTCTTTGTGTGGTGCTGTGGTACCATGATGTGTTTTGGGAGGTCTGGAGCCTTGTTTTTAAGGTCTTTGTGTGGTGCTGTGGTACCATGATGTGTTTTGGGAGGTCTGGAGCCTTGTTTTTAAGGTCTTTGTGTGGTGCTGTGGTACCATGATGTGTTTTGGGAGGTCTGGAGCCTTGTTTTTAAAGGGATTGTGACATTTAAAACACATTTTTGTAGATTTTTTGGCTTTTTTGGCTTTTCTTGACATCAATTTCACCAAAAAACAACGAAGTTTGAACATTCAGTGTATTCTCTGCTGTCTGGACTCTTGTGAATAATTATGCAAAAATGTCTCATCTGGTTGGACGGCAGAGATATACGTAGATCTCCGCTAAAACTCCGCCCCCTCCCCTCTGCTCCCTGCCTAGTGCCTACCCTCTCTTCTCCGCTTCCTCATTGTCGACCGCGACTTTGTTTCTTTGTAATACTTACTAATAATGGCTTATAGAGAAAAATCAATCTGCTCTGTTGTTGGCTGTGTCAATCAACACAAGTCCTTACACTGGATACCAACTGGCCTAGATGACTCTTTTATTTTTGACGACGTTCCTACCACGTTGTCAAAGAAGCGCATCTTGGGTTGACAGGAAAGGGGGAATTACCGACATCTACAGGCTAAAATAATGTGTTTTTCCATGGCTTCTCAGGATGAACTTTACACATGCACAAAAACTCGTGTCAAGAAATACTGGAGTGGAGTTGAGTGTTCAAACTTTTTAGACACGTTTGAAGGACCATGGCCAAGACTTTTAATGTTGTTAAAATTATGTTATAAATCATGTCATAATACCTTTAAGGTCTTTGTGTGGTGGTGTGGTACCATGAGGTGTTTTGGGAGGTCTGGAGTCTTGTTTTTAAGGTCTTTGTGTGGTGCTGTGGTACCATGAGGTGTTTTGGGAGGTCTGGAGCCTTGTTTTGAAGGTCTTTGTGGTACTGTGGTACCATGTGGTGCATGCATAGTGGTCGTGACATCTCCTGTTACAGTCCCCAATGTATTCTTACTGACCAGTGAGGAGATCCTGTAAAATATCTTGTTCTTCTTTTGTTTACTTCTTTGATTACTTTAGTTGCCATTTTATCACTGGAAAGATTTGCCTCTAAAAATGGAACCCGTGGGTCGGGTAATTTCCTATTTTCTTTCGATAACAAGATACATCTGTGTGCTATATATATTATGTGTGTTTCCAATGCAGTGCCAGCGATGTGCGCCTCTCTACAACGACAAGCCATTCCGGTCAGGTGACCAACTCCAGCCCATGAATTGCCGTCCTTGCCAGTGTAATGGCCACGCCCACTCCTGCCATTATGATGTCACGGCCGATGACCAACCAGATGAGCACTATCGGGGAGGGGGCGGAGTCTGTGACAACTGTATGCACAACACTGCCGGTACGCTGCTGATGGCATGCCACTGGTACACTGAGTAACAGTGGTATGATGTTCAACATTTTTTTGCTATGATCTTCAACAATAACGTCTTTGGACGCCAGGGGGCGCTACATGCTCACTGCCTTTCAAACAGGCAGTGATTTAACACGCCTACAGTATATAGTTCATTTTCAATGAGACCCGCGTTTTTTTTTCTGCCCGCACGGAGAAGTCGACGGGCGACAGCGCAAGCGTATTTACGTGAGCGCGGCCCCGTGAAATTGTCGCACGCATGCTCGTGTTGTGCACGCGCCCCCCGCGACTCACCAGACCTGGATTCTGTTTTGCTTTTTTTTATTTTATTTTTTTTTATCCCACGATTTTCTAACCCATTTTTCACCCCTGTGTCAATTATCTAATGTGATCCTGGGCTCTACACACCCTCCGCCAACCTAGTCCCCATATATGGGGGACAAGGGGAGAGCAACGCACTTGAACTCATGCTTCCTTCATGCTTGAGTGTCCAAGTTGCTCCTTTACACCTGACAGGGGGGAGTTTCCCTGGTTGGACGCGCGTGGAAGGAACACGTTATTCCAACCAGTTCCTTTCCCCTCCATCAGGCGCCCCGGCTGGCCAGGGGGAGGCAGTTTAGTGACCAGGATGTTTTGCTTTTTTTTAACGCTTGCGTTGTCTTTAGCAGATCTGGAGCAGACCTGTCGCTGATCCAGGCGACAACGTGTGCGTTAATAGCTGCCCGTTTGAAAGAACCTTTAGGTAGCAGGCGGTCGCCGGCCGAATTTGCAACATGAGCAATGAAGAGGCGCCTTGTTGTTTTGGTTGAGAATGAAACTAATGGAGCCCACGGCTCTGCGGAGGCCCAACGAGGCCCACTAACGATGCGATCAGTGTTTTGATTAGTGGGAGGTTGGATTCATGTTTTATTAGGTGCCGATCATGGCTATTTCATCTCTTTGTGAGCCATAATGTCAATAAAGACGGTGTGAATGCATGCATGCACGCACGCAGGGATTTTGTCTGTTTCTTATGTGGACACTAGCAGTGGCTAGCAATGAAGCAAAAAAATGCTATGTGGTTTTTTTAAACGCTCAATTAACGCCTATTAATCTCGGGGGTGGCGACCTGGACAAAGTTAGATTAATCTTGTTATCTCGGGCGTGGCGTCCAAACAGATCAGTTCGTGTGAAGTAGTAAGGGGCGCTCTTATCATCATACATCATCACATTCCGGCCAATCGCAATTGGCGTCCTCAATTTTTATCCGCAAATGCGGGTGGTACACACATCTATCTAAAACTATCCATAGGAGAGGCTAGCGCCCCTCGAAAATGTCACATTTCTATAGAAAGGCAACAGATTTACTACTCGTAGGAAGAAAGCGTATAATATCAAGGGTAATATTACAGCATGAACACGGCATTATACGATATTTATTTCTGATGGACTTATTATTACATTAAAAACTGATTTGCTGTAGAATCATTGACGTTGTACTATAATACATTTACATATAGTGGACCTCCATATTAAAACTTTGTACAATCCTCTCTCTCTCTCTCTCTCTATCTCAGGTGAAAGCTGTGAGTTGTGCAGCGGACAGTTCTTCAGGTTGGAGGGATCTGATCCCTCGTCAGTTGATGTGTGTCAGCCCTGTGACTGCCACGCCCCCGGAACAGTCAACGGCAGCATGCAGTGTGACCAGGTACGCACGCACGCACGCACACACACACTCACGCACGCACGCAGACACGCACGCACGTACGCACGCACGCACGCACGCACAGAACTGCAGAGACACATTGTAGGCATGTGTAGGTACGTGCACACAGACACAGACGTACACACAGACACATTCCACACCGGTCATATTGATCTATTGGATGTGTTAAGTGTGTGTATTCCTAGCGCCATCTATCAGCCATCTGATGTAGGAGGAAGTTACACACACACACACGCACACACACACACATGCACGTGTGCGAATGCAGCTAGTATGTAAAACTCTCATTAACACACCTTCAGTCTCTGGAGAAAACACACACAAACATGGGCATGCATACATAGTTACACATGCACACTCACTCAGTGATGCATAGCACACATACAGAACCATACGTGTGCATACTGTATATAGGTGGCTATAAAGTGTGTGTGTGTGTGTGTGTGTGTGTGTGTGTGTGTGTGTGTGTGTGTGTGTGTGTGTGTGTGTGTGTGTGTGTGTGTGTGTGTGTGTGTGTGTGTGTGTGTACACATGCTGTATATAGTGTAGAATATGGTCATAAACAAATAATTGACAAACACACATGTTGAATTTGTTGACAAAAGTGTGCGTGCGCACGTACACACACACACACACGCGCACGCATGCGCGTGCGCGCACACACACACACATACAAACGCAGATGTCAATAGAAACACTGGAAGACAAATTCAGAATCAATCCCGGGGTCAATTCCTAGCAGAGTGGGTGGAGACGGTTTTGCATAAATTCCAACAATGGCCAATCGGACTCCTCCTCTCCGATATCCAATAATGGGTGCTTCTCGGTTGCTCTTCTTCTGCTGTCGAATAAAAAAAAACACCTCAACACTGAGATACAGTGGTGAGGTGTCGATTAATCACCGCGTCAACGTACTAATTAAACTGGAGGTTTAAACTGTCCTTTTGCAGTACAAGTAAGACGCGCAAACGCGGGAAGCGAACGCAGCTCGTGTGTGTGTGGTTGTGTGTGTGTGTGTGTGTGTGTGTGTGTGTGTGTGTGTGTGTGTGTGTGTGTGTGTGTGTGTGTGTGTGTGTGTGTGTGTGTGTGTGTGTGTGTGTGTGTGTGTGTGTGTGTGTGTGTGCTACAGCTGCGCCCTGTGTGTGTGTGTGTGTGTGCTACAGCTGCGCCCTCTGGTGGCGGGCGGGTGGTGTAACAGCGGGACAGACACACAGACACACACACAGACACACACACAGACATTCAGCCCTTGCTGTCATAGTAAGTGGCTCACTGCGTTCGCAATAATTAAGGGAGTAATGCAGATTTGCTTCAAAACGTGTGTGTAAATCAATATGTGTGGTCATTTTTCAAATGGTTGAAACGGGCCTGCCAACCTGTACACATGTAGCATAGCAGGACAGCAGGTACAGCATTCTGACATCATTCTGACATCCAGGTACGCTGGTACAAGCCGACACTTACACGGAACGCTGGTGTCGCCTCGCGCGCGCGCGCGTGTGCGTGCGTGCGTGCGTGCATACGTGCACAAGCATGGATGACTTGCCTTTCACTTTGTGGTGTCCATTGTAACTAGTGTGTTTGGTTGGTGTTCCAGTGTTAATGAGAAGTTGAGAATTCGCGTAACTTTTCTTGGCTGTGTGGACATATTTTGTACATAGACAATATTATAGGCATATAAATGCACCATTTATTTTCACGTGTAATTGGGCCACAGGATACTGATGAAAACATATTGTACAATATGTACATATGTTGTCATCATGTACAAATCAATATAACATCAACATAATATTGTTGAAGGTATAAATGCTATAGATGCCCCCCCCCCCCCCCCCCCCCCGATCCGATAGCAGATAGCATACTTTTTTATCTTTACCTTTTATTACTGATTTTCTAGTCTGGAATGTTATTTATATTACTCACAATAATACATGAAATATAATGAACAATAAAAATGTATAGGTTGTATAGGGTATATAGATTAATGATATGGGGTTGAGTATGGAAATGGCAAGGCGGCGCGGAATTGCACAAGTGTTGCACTATCGTGGTATTCCATTCCATTGTTATTGTCATTGTATCAATTCGGCCATTTTGCCGGTAAACAATTAATGTAGGCTAATTCATCGTGATCCGATTTGAATGGGAGAGGAGGGCGACAGCTCAAGGAGGTTCAAGGAGGGTGTGTGTGTGTGTGTGTGTGTGTGTGTGTGTGCGCATGTGCGTGTGCGTGTGTGTTCAGGAGGAAGACAATGCACCAGCACTGCAATTAACTCATTACAATTTGATCTGTAAAAGTGCCCTTTCTCGTTGTCTTTCTGTCTGTCTATCTGTCTGTCCCCCGTTCCCTCTCACTCCTGGTCTCTCTCTCTCTCTCTCTCTCTCTCTCTCTCTCTCTCTCTCTCTCTCCATCTGTCTGTGTCCAGGTGGGAGGTCAGTGCAGCTGTAAATCAGGACTAACAGGTCGCAGGTGCGCGGAGTGTTTCCCCGGCTGGTTCGGCCTGCAGGCCTTGGGGAGCCCCGAGGAGGGCTGCAGGCGCTGTAACTGCAGCCGCGCGGGTACGGCTGCAGCGGGCCCTGCAGCGGGAGGCATGGAGCCTCTCTGTGACCGGGAGACGGGACAGTGTCACTGCAAGGACCACGTCACAGGTATAGAGATGGAACAGGGCTGTGTGGGAAACTTTACCATGGAGAGGGCCACTGTATTTCCACACTCACTCCAGAGGGCCACATTGCATATTACTGTCGTA
>NC_139699.1:44277673-44282673 GCF_964188405.1 Protomyctophum parallelum | reverse complement strand
ACGAGCTGCAATATTGGGACAGTAATAGGACATACACTGTCGCCGAGATTGTATCAGACAAACAAACAAAACAAACATATAAACAAACAAACAAAACGAATATACATTATATTACTCACCAGCATAGATGAACGGATAGCAGAAGTAGTAGTTTAATCCAATATGCGTTTATTTCTTCACAAAATCAGCAAATATATGGTTTACAGAAAATATGACAAAAATGAAACAAAAATGGTAAAAAATACAACCAAAAATGTTTAGAAACCCTACTGGTTCCGTTAAATATCCAGTGAAAAGAAAATATCGAAATAGGTAAGAAAGAAATGACTTGGGAAAAAAAACTAATTTAAAGAGAAAGAAAAAAAAAAACAATGGTCTTTGGGATCTCAAAAAACAGAGTACTGTTCTCCCCAGAGGCTACTGCAAGGAAAAAAGAAAGGTCTCTTTCTGCTCTCCTCCTACCTCCTCAAATACTCCTCCCTTTAGACCCCCCCTCCAATCCTTATCTTGATTGACCATTTGGCCCTGGCCTGCTCCATCAATTTGTTATTATAAACACTTCACAAAGTTAAATTCTCTTCCAAAATTATGACTCCCCCCTATTCACCTCTCACCTTTCAACATCATGAGTCAGTAATACTCAGTACACACATTTTAACATACTCATTTTTATATTTATCTAGAAGCTTTAACCTGACAATGGCTTAGCCTGTCTACTTTTACATACTCACTACTCTACCTTCCTCCTTTTTTTGCAGGGAGGCGAAAAATTCTTCCCCTTTTCTTTTACTCATACTTGAAAGCCATTAAAATACAAAACAAACTAATAATTATTATATCCCATCTAGAGAATAACCGTTACATGAGTAAAACTGTTAGTGTTGTATGTTACGCTAAAAACTTCGTTTACCGGTACATCAAACTGCCACACCCATTAAACCTGAACTACATCCTAATATGTGGCACAATGAATGAAATAAAAATCATCATAATGCTCTCTGGTTTGAGAGGGGCAGAGGGGTAAACCCCTCCTCTCAACTTTTGACCGTCAGGAAAGGGGACAAAGAGGGGGATAGTTATCACAGCCACACACCCACACACTCTGTTATCTTTCTACCCCTCCTTCTTATCTCTAGACTCAAAACCAGCAAAAACAGAAACAAAATTAAAAACAACAAATAATATTTTTATACGTATTTAAAAGTAATCATGCTTCTTATACCAAACATCATTTCTACTCACACAATAAAATGATCTTAGATACTTAAACAGTTTATTCATCTCTAAGCCCTAAAAAACCTCTCTCATGGGCCTGCTTGTGGTTTCTCAAAAATCGCCGTTCCTGTAGTAGGGTCTCCCACTGGCTCCTCCACCCCTCATAAGACCTGTCCCACATCTTCCCTCAGCCCGGCCAACTTCGACCTTTCTGCCCTGTTGCAAAACCGGACGTCTCTGGTCAGCCCTCAGATCTCTATCCATCGCTCTGGCCCCCGCACTGTTTTCACCTATAGCTGGCGAAGATTTACGGGGCCTGTCTTCCTGGCCAGAACGTGCTGCTTGCACATGAAAGGTGGGGGATGCCTCCTCTGCCCTGTTGTACCCATGGTAAACGCGACCCCATGGCTGTTCCTGTTGATTATTATTCTGGGGTCGCCTAGTATACACTCTAGGAAAGCTCTCCTCATAACCGGAAGGCGGTGCCATTTGCTGGCGCGGTGACCTTTTCCTCAACTGTGAATGGTCCTGAAAATTCACCCGCCCCTGATCTGTGCCCGGCGCCTGTTTTTCCCGCCTTCCTCCAAACCTGGCTTCTTGCCCTCCGGCCCCTTTAACCTGATCCCATGCAACTTCATTGAGGCCTACTGCCGGCCTGTTAACATTCATATTTATTAATCAGTCTGTAAATGGCTTGGCAGTGCAGTGCACCATTGTACATATTATCGGAACTTGTAGCGCCCAAAGAATCCAACTTGCACCTCATGTTAGGGCTTCTCAAACCTTGCCTTTGTTTTAAATCACGTCTGAAAACTCACTTGTACTCCCTGGCGTTGGAACATGCTGATTAAGAGTTGCTGCCTCCACTGAGCTATATGTCTTCATGTTGCCCTGTTTTATGTATTGTTTTTGCCCTTGGTATTTTAGTATTTCTTTTGTGTGTACAGCATTTTGTTCCAACTCTGTTTTAAATGTGCTTCATACAGTAAATAAAGTGGTTTGGATTTGATTTGATCACACCTTTCTTATATTCCCCTCTCTCCCCCCCACCCTCTCCAGGCCTGTGGTGTGAGCGCTGTGAGTTTGGTTTCTGGAACCTGTCTCACCCCGCCGGTTGCCTGCCGTGCTCCTGCGACCCCCTGGGCTCGCTCGGCGCCTTCTGCGAGGCGGCGGGGGGGCAGTGTGAGTGCCGGGACGGCGTGGGGGGGAGGGCGTGTGACTCGTGCTCCGCAGACTCGTACGGTCTGGGGCTGCAGCACGGAGGCGGGGCCGGCTGCAGGCCCTGCAACTGCTCCAGCCAGGGAACCGCACCCGGGACACACTGCGACCCACACACTGGGCAGTGTGTGTGTAAGGTGAGCGTAGCTTGCTCGTTAGCTGTCTCTCTTTCATGAATTTGTTCCACCTGTGTAGGCTACTCTCAGAAGCGCATTGAGTGTGTGTGTGTGTGTGTGTGTGTGTGTGTGTCACTGTTTGTCTCTTCTGCTGTCATGTAGGACTTTCAAATTATTGTAAACACAACATGAACATAGTACTCTTATTATGCATATCGCATTCTCGCCGAGATATATTTCAGAGTAAAAATAATAATAATAATAATAAAAATAAAAATAAACGAATGGTTCAAGGCCATAAATTAAGATTTGAGTGCCAACCATAACGAGCGAACATTCGAACCTGGGATGTTTGGGGGGCTGTGTGTGTGTGTGTGTGTGTGTGTGTGTGTGTGTGTGTGTGTGTGTGTGTGTGTGTGTGTGTGTGTGTGTGTGTGTGTGTGTGTGTGTGTGTGTGTGTGTGTGTGTGTGTGTGTGTGTGTGTGTGTGAGAGGGTGTGTGTGTGTGTGTGTGCGTGCGTGCGTGCGTGCGTGCGTGCGTGCGTGTGTGTGTGTCCTACTATGTTTGTGAGAGCTAGATGTCCCCAAAGTTTTTGGTAGATTTAGACAAATCTGCTGCATTGTGAGGATGTTGTGGTCCCCGCAGACTCCCCACTGCAGGAGACGTTTTTTTATGATTTAAAAACGTTTCTTGAGCCAAGATTTCAATTAGGAAAGGATTAAGTTGGGAGTTCAGAGTCAGGGTTTGGCTTGAAAAGTGGGAAAAATGCTCATAATTTGAACGGTTGCCGACCTAAAATCTTTGTCCTATAATAAGCAACATAATGCTTTAAAACACCGAAAGGGGTTCCCGTCCTGAATGGGTTAACCTGCTGTGTTGTAATATTCATCAGTCATATTTCATAGTATGGCTTAAAATATTAACCCATTTAGACCTGAGGATGATTCTATACAAATGCCTTCTAAATCCTGACAGTTTTCTGAAAAAAAACCTATGTTTCTAAATTCTATGTCAGTGGTGCTCAAAATATTTCATGTCAAGGACCCCTAGAAGCAAAGATTTTAGTTTAAAACGTTCGCTGTGAAAGAATATAATTATATTCAAAGACCCATGCGCCACATTTTCACGATTTTTTCAAAAATAGCAGACCTACAAGCTCGTATAGCGCGGCACTCGGTGCCGCGCTATACGAGCTATACGAGCTTGTAGATCTTTTATTTTTCAATAGCTAAAGTAATGGGGTTTCTCGCCCAGAATGTGTTTAATCTTTTCCACATCTTCCATCCATCCATTCATTCTGTCACATTCTCTCTCGCCCTCAGTCTGTGACTCCACCATGGCCACTCCCACATTCATTTCCACCACATTGCAGTCCCATTTACACATCTGTCTTCAACTCCCTCGTCAGCCCACCTGTGAACACTTTGCCAATCAACCTGCTCCTATAAAACTGGACTCTTCACAAACTCTCATTGTCAGTTCATAGTTTGATGTCATGGTTGCTTGTCTGTGGATTCCTGTTTTGACTACTTTGTCATTTTGCAATTGCCTGATTCCTGCCTACTACTCAGTGTAAGATCTGCCTTATTCTTTAGTAAACACATAACTTCTATTCGTGTTTGTTGTTACTTGGGTTCGACTCTGTCTACATCCGTTCATTCAGACTTTCTCTCCGTCTCTCCCCCTGTCTTCAGGAGCACGTAGAGGGCCGCCGCTGTGACTTGTGTCGCGCTGGTACCCACGGTCTGGAAGCTCGTAACTCCCTGGGCTGTCTGCCGTGCGCGTGCGACCTCGGGGGCACAGCGCCGGGCAGCGTGTGTGACGCCGCGAGCGGTCAGTGCGCGTGTCAGGTCGGCCTGGAGGGGGCGCTGTGCAACCGCTGTGCACCAAACTACTATAACAGTAGCGGTTCTTCACGCCTACCGGCGGGTAAGAATCAGCTTGTTGTATAATTCCAGTTCACACGTATAACCTTTATTTATTTTTTATTTAAAAGGTAAAGGTAAGTGCAGCTATGTTCTGGTTAAAACAAAAGGTTTTTGTTAAAAATCACTATATTCTGATAACAGGAGTCTCCCTGCCTCTCCAGCTCTTTAAAGATGCTATAATAGCAATAATAATAATAATAACAATAATATGTCAACATTTTAATGACTTTTTATTTTATTCAGGCACCAGCAATGGGTAGAACGCTCCCAAAAACATTTTATTCTCTGTGACGCATCTAGGGGCCGCAATCTGCATTCAAAGATGTTCCTAGAAGCTTTGTCATTGGTCGCAATGACTATAACCAATCAGGAAGCAGATAGGCAAATCAACCAATGACAAAGCTTCCAAGAAAACTTTAATGTAATTTTTAATGCAGATTGTGGCCCCTAGATTTCTTTTTTTTTTGGGAGCGTTCTACCCAAAAAAAGAGGTCATTAAAATGTTGACATATTATTGCTTATA
>NC_139699.1:44215173-44272673 GCF_964188405.1 Protomyctophum parallelum | reverse complement strand
AATTGTGCATAATGTAAATGATAGATAGTATAGATACAGTCTAAACCAACCATTTCTTGAAATGGAACTGAAATGAAAGAATCCGGAATAAGTGATTGGATATTTTGACTCGTGTATTTATCGAAGAAAACATTTTATTTCCATTTCCGATGCCGAGGGGAAAGAAATGCAGCTTCTTTGTCTTCTTTAGTTTTTCTCAGTTTATTTATCTCTGCTTCTCTCTTTCTATCTTGCTCCCTTTATCCACCCTCTGCTCTCTCTCTCTCTCTCTCTCTCTCTCTCTCTCTGTCTGTGTAAGGATGAATGATTTATTCTTCATACTGCTCCAGTTCAGCGTCTCTCCGAGATAAAGATTTCTTCATCTAAATATTATCAAGTCATTTATCCTCCTCTGACGATCAATAGGACAAACACACACACACACAGTCACACACACACACACACACACACATGCTCGCGCGCGCGCACGCACACGCACACACACACACACACACACACACACACACACACACACACACACACACACAGTCACACACACACGCTCGCGCGCACACACACACACACACACACACACACACACACACACACAACGAAGTCAAGTGCAAATACACATGTATATCCACACGCTCGCAAGTACACACACGCACGCATGAACGCACACACACACACACACACACACACACACACACACACACACACACACACACACACACACACACACACACTCACACGCACACAATCACAGACACACCATATTGATCTGATAGGGGCCTGGCTGGTTAAACCTCCTCAATAAGGTTATTGAAGATTTCCCAGACTGGAGAATATGACTGAATATGTGGACTTCTGTTACACACACACACGCACGCACACACACACACACACACACACACACACACACACACACACACACACACACACAAACGCGCACACATGCACACGCACACACACGCAGTGTACCCAGTGTTATGTGACTCCTAATAGACCTCTTATATGGGGACACGCAGCAGACACATTCAGACATGCATGCACACACACACACTCACAAACACACGTTTTGAGGCCGACAGAGCCGAGCGGAGGTGTTTCTCCTTGAGAGAGGGGAGTGAAGGTCGAGTCACCATGCAGGGCCATTCAGATAACTGCGTGAGCACTGAGCACGCACAGGCACCAGTTGACAGGTCAAATCTGTGTCTCGTTCAGAATCTGTGCTTTTCACACTGCAGTATCGTGTGTGTGTGTGCGCGCGCGCGCCCGTGTGTGTGTGCATTTGCGTGTAGGTGTGCGTGTGTATAAGGCTGTCATCGTTCAATGAGAGTGGTGTCAGTCTACATGTACTGTGTGCACGTGCGCGCGGGTGTGTTTGTGTGTGTGTGTGTGTGAGGGTGTGAGGTGGCTGGCCGGCTGATCACCTTCTTCCCTGCCCCACTGGGGGTAACACTCCCCCCAGTGGGGCAGTCCCACACGTGTGCACACACGCACGTGCGCACGCACGCACGAACACACTTTGACAGCTCTAAGTGATAACTGTGAATAAGCGTTGTGAGGTGTTTGGGTGTAGTGCCTGAGGGTCTCTCCTCGATAGTGTTAAGGTGGAGACCCAACACCTGTCAGTCTAGCACGCACGCACACACACACACACACACACACACACACACACACACGCGTGCGTGCTCTCTCAAACTGAGAGTAATTTATTGTCACTATGTGGGATATACAGGTATTTTTCTGGTTAAGGTGCCACATGAAACACGTAGGACAAGTTGCACCACGACAAGGACAGGACAACGACACTGTACACCTCGCACCACGAGAGCAAATGTGCAAGTCACACACTATGAGTTGGTCAAACATCATACCTACGTTACTGAGGACAAGTCACACACTATGAGTTGGTAAAACATCATACCTACGTTACTGAGGAAAGACTACATCTTCTTTCTTTGACTCTGTTACAGTCACACACTATGAGTTGGTAAAACATCATACCTACGTTACTGAGGAAAGACTACATCTTCTTTCTTTGACTCTGTTCTCCAATGTGTCCCCATAGACCAGTGGTTCACTGACCTTTTAGCTCATGGCGCAATGGAAGACACAAAAAGGGGATCTTTGGGTCGCGGACCATTAAAAAAATTGGTCCGCGACCCAACCATGTGTCCCGAACCACTGTTTGGGAATCGGTGCCATAGACTACTATAGACACACTGAGCTCTCGCATAGAACAGTGCAAAACGACACAAAGAAGACAGTCATACAACATTGGCTGGCAGTGGCAGCTGCCAATGCTGTGGAAAGTTAGTGTGGTCTCCAAATTTCATGATATGATGCTTTGACAAGGTTTTTCACTACAGTACAGTCTGCAGTTTGTGTTAGAGAACTCCAGTCTTCTCTAGCTTAGTTGGTTAAGTTGTGTGAAAATACACAACATTAGTTTCTGAGGCAAACAATTTGGTGACAATAATAATCTGTAAACTCTGTATTTTCGGTGAAGAGATTTGGTTTTAGGGGGACAAACAAAAGCTCCCAAGAACATACTTTACCAGAAGTTATAGAAACTTTTTGGATTCATTCTTATCATTTTGTTATTATATATATATTTTTAAGATATATAGAGCAGTCCTCTTGAACTGAACTGTAAGAAACATCATAATTGTCTCCACCAGGCCGAAGGCATGGGGGGAGAGTATGTTTTGCACTCCGTCCGTCCGTGTGTGTGTCCGTCTGTCCGTCCGTCTGTCCGTCCGTGTGTCCGTCCGTGAGCAGCTAATCTCGGCCACCGTTAACCCGGTCGATGCCAAATTTTGCACACACACACTCCCTGGATGCCAACGATGAACCTCTGCCCCAAACTTTCCAGAACGGCCTGTTATAGCGCCACCAGGAGGCCGCTTTGTGCAAAACAAGTTTTTGCACAGTACACCTACAGATTTCGTCCAAACATCACGCAAATTGGTACACAGTCTCTCTAGAGCCATTCAACGAAACCAGTCTTTCAGATTTCTCAGACTCCATCCTGATTGGTTAAGATTGGCTTCCAAAGTTCACAGGAGTGCTCAGTTTCAAACAAAATGCTGCAAATCATGAACACATCGCGTGATTTCCGTGAAATTGTGCACCCACATTCCCACTAGGCCGAGGACGAAATGCCACATGAACAATTTCAACTCAGCCTCAAGGTGGCGCTATAACTGGCCGAAAACTGTTTTTACCTCTAACTGCACGGACCTGTGGATAACTTTGTATGCCAACTCCCTAGAGGCCAAGGAAAAACCTTTGCCTGGAATTCTTCACATCTGCTCATCCTGGTGGAGACCTGTGCCCAGAAGGGCACTTTTTCTAGTTCATACTGTTATGCAGTGATGTTTTCTAATAAACTCTAATAAGTGGACAAAGAATAGACCAACGATTTAGGCCTGACCTCGAAATTAAAAAAGAATCTTCTACATTTAAAAAAAAATAGCAGATCTACAAGCTCGTAGCGCGCCATCAATAGCTAAATTACAACATAATGTTTAAAACACCAAAAGAGGTTCCCGCCCAAAATGGTTTAAGTCAGTGGTTTTTTCATGTCAAGAACCCCGAATTGCCACTAATTAACCCCCATTTGAAGAGATACGCTATTAGGGACCCCCATAATAGAAGACTTTTTCGGCTCTAGCAGTTAACCTCAACCATTTTAATTTCAAAGACCCCCAATTTGACACGCATTAGGCTACGGACCCCCATTTAATGTCATTTCTATCTCTGGGACCCCAACTTATGTTGCAAAAATCAATCTTGATGTCACTCTGAGAGTGTACAAAATTGATCCAATTGGTTCCATTTGTACACTCAGAGTTACAGACCCATAAGGGTCCATTTGGTTCCATATGTGTACACTCTCAGAGTTACAGGCCCATAAGGGTCCATTTGGTTCCATATTTGTACACTCTCAGAGTTACAGACCCATAAGGGTCCATTTGGTTCCATTTGTACACTCTCAGAGTTACAGACCCATAAGGGTCCATTTGGTTCCATGTGTACACTATCAGAGTTACAGACCCATAAGGGTCCATTTGGTTCCATATGTGTACACTCTCAGAGTTACAGACCCATAAGGGTCCATTTGGTTCCATATTTGTACACTCTCAGAGTTACAGACCCATAAGGGTCCATTTGGTTCCATATTTGTACACTCTCAGAGTTACAGACCCATAAGGGTCCATTTGGTTCCATTTGTACACTCTCAGAGTTACAGACCCATAAGGGTCCATTTGGTTCCATTTGTACACTCTCAGAGTTACAGACACATAAGGGTCCATTTGGTTCCATTTGTACACTCTCAGAGTTACAGACCCATAAGGGTCCATTTGGTTCCATTTGTACACTCTCAGAGTTACAGACACATAAGGGTCCATTTGGTTCCATTTGTACACTCTCAGAGTTACAGACACATAAGGGTCCATTTGGTTCCATTTGTACACTCTCAGAGTTACAGACACATAAGGGTCCATTTGGTTCCATTTGTACACTCTCAGAGTTACAGACCCATAAGGGTCCATTTGGTTCCATTTGTACACTCTCAGAGTTACAGACCCATAAGGGTCCATTTGGTTCCATTTGTACACTCTCAGAGTTACAGACCCATAAGGGTCCATTTGGTTCCAAACTGTCATTTAGCTGGGGACCCCCTGGAGCTCCCTCAAGGACCCCTGGGGGGTCCCCGGACCCCCACTTTGGGAACCAGTGATCTAAGTGGTGGTTGGTTTGTTTCTCTGTGTCGTTGCAGATGTCAGCCCTGCCGCTGTCACCCGGTGGGCAGCGTGCACGGCTCGTGCCACCCGGACTCTGGTGTGTGCGTGTGTAAAGCGCTGGTCACGGGAGAGCAGTGTGACGCGTGTGCGCCCGGAGCCTCTCACATGGACCCCGACAACCCCCTGGGCTGCAGCAGAGGTCTGTCACGCACGCCACGCACAAATGCACGCACAAAAATAGCTGATCTACAAGCTCAAAACGCGTGGCACTGCGACGAGTTTTGAGCTTGTAGATCTGGCTATTTTTTGCTACGACAGTAATAATGCAATGTGTCCCTTCTGGAGTGAGTGTGGGAATACAGTGGCCCTCTCCACATGGTCAAAGTTGCCCACCCATGGTGTAATTGGCATGTCTAACTCTCTCTCTCTCTCTCTCTCTGTCTCTCTCTCTCTGTCTCTCTGTCTCTCTCTCTCTCTCTCTCTCTCTCTCTCTCTCTCTCTCTCTCTCTCTCTCTCTCTCTCTCTCTCTCTCTCTCTGTCTCTCTGTCTCTCTGTCTCTCTCTCTGTCTCTCTGTCTCTCTCTCTCTCTCTCTCTCTCTCTCTCTCTCTCTCTCTCTCTCTCTCTCTGTCTCTCTGTCTCTCTGTCTCTGTCTCTCTGTCTCTCTCTCTCTCTCTCTCTCTCTCTCTCTCTCTCTCTGTCTCTCTGTCTCTCTGTCTCCAGCTCCATCCCAGCAGCCTGTTCCAGTAGGTGTTGTGCTGAGTTCTTCCTCTATCCGCCTGTCCTGGGGTCTCCCCGACTCCCCCAACTCCCACTCCCTCAACTACACCCTCCTCAGGGACGGAGAGCCTGTTCACACGGTCCACAGTCAGTTTCCCTTCCGTGAGTAGAGACACGCACACGCACACGTACACGTACACGCACACGTACAGTAGAGTGCTGTATAATTTCACATTGTCTCTTATGAATTAGGTCCTTCCAAACCTCGACACTATCTGGGCTGAGACCACATTCTATACACTGAGAATTGAAGATTCATGATAATAATATTGTCTACTCAAAGCTAAATACATCATCCGTACCATGTTTAACAACTTAATGCAAATACACTTTGTTGACTGGGAACCCCCAGGGGTCAATACTTTAGCCCCCTCTTTTTTTCGCCAAAAATAATCTCTTTGCCAAGAAATGCCGATCTACAAATGCACAACTTGTCGCAACTAGCAACGCATTTGGCCACATTATTTAGTATGTGATGTATTGCCATGCTTTTTGTTCTTGCTTCATGTAAGTCGCTCTGGATTAAGAGCGTCTGCTAAATGCCTAAATTGTAAATTGCAGTTGACTAAAACTAGACTAACACTAAAAACATTCCATGTGACTAAAATGTGACTAAAAACTAAATGAAAACTATTCAAGAGACTAATGACTAAAAACTAACTAATCTGCTTCTAAGAACAACACCGTTGTCTTCTCTGATCTCCCCCCCTCCTCCTCGCCTCTCTTCAGTTCCGCAGTCGTTTGAAGACGCTGGCCTGTCTCCGTTCTCTAACTACTCCTACCGGTTGCTAACGGCTAACGTCGCGGGTCAGACCGCCAGCTCCTCCGTCTCCTACCAGACGTTATCTGCCGCACCGGCTGCAGACCAGCTGCACCTCAGCCTGGTGGGACGACCAGGGCCCACCAGGGCCAGCTTCACCTGGTCCAGCCCACGGAATGACACTGGACCAGTGGAGAGGTACAGGGAGGAATGAGAGGAGGATGAATGACTGACTCTGGACCAGTGGAGAGGTACAGGGAGGGATGAGAGGAGGATGAATGACTGACTCTGGACCAGTGGAGAGGTAACAGTGAGGGACGAGAGGAGGATGAATGACTGACTCTGGACCAGTGGAGAGGTACAGTGAGGGATGAGAGGAGAATGAATGACTGACTCTGGACCAGTGGAGAGGTACAGTGAGGGATGAGAGGATAATGAATGACTGACTCTGGACCAGTGGAGAGGTACAGTGAGGGACGAGAGGATAATGAATGACTGACTCTGGACCAGTGGAGAGGTACAGTGAGGGACGAAAGGATAATGAATGACTGACTCTGGACCAGTGGAGAGGTACAGTGAGGGACGAGAGGAGGATGAATGACTGACTCTGGACCAGTGGAGAGGTACAGTGAGAGTGAGAAGTACAGGGGAGAATGCATGGCAAGAATGAGGGAGATGAGTATGTACTAGGCATGTAACGATATATATTGTATATCGATATTCGTGTCGCACCGTGGCACGTTTTGAGCTTGTAGATCAGCTATTTTTTTTTGAAATCCTGAAAAAAATTGCCTTTTTATTTTGATTTAATTTCAAATTAATTCAGTTATAGTTATGTTAACTGTATGAACTAAATCCAAACACTTGGACATACAAAAGCTGAAATCAATAATATCTCAGTATTCTGATATTAATCTGAGGGCCACATTATGTGAAGGTGGGGGCCGCATGTGGCCCATGTATAGTATAGACTCTTATCTGTCATTGTGTCCCTCTCTCAGTAGCATAGAGCAGAGCAGTGTTACATACAGCCACAGCTATAGGGGGTGTTCAGAGAAAGCAATACTTTTTGAAAGGGGGACACATTTGGGGATGCTTAAAACTCATTGACTGCCAGATGAAATACCTAAATGTATACTGTACCACCCACTGCCAGCCTCTCGAGTAGAACATTCATCTTCACTACGAGATGGCTTGCAGTTATAGTTTGTTACCTTAACAGTATTTACATGTTCTCTTTCACAAACTTTTTCACAAACTCTGTCTCTGTCTCTCTCTCTCTCTGTGTCTCTCTCTCTCTCTCTCTCTCTCTCTCTCTCTCTCTCTCTCTCTCTCTAGGTTTGTGTTGTCTTCCGTAGAGGCCTCCAGCATAGGGTCTGTTGTCCACTACAGTGGTGTTTCTACAGAGGCAGTAGCTGGCGGTCTGAAACCCTTCAGCCTCTACAGGTTCACTCTGGAGGTAAAGTATATACAGGCTGGCAGGCTTTAGTTACAACGTTTCAAGTTGCAATTTAATATTTTACAAATGTGTTTTGTTTAAACTTTAAAGCAATGCTGTATGTTCTGTAATTGTGTGTGGTCACTTTATGAGCAGAGTGTATCAGTAGTCATGTGACCAGTAGAATGTCATGTGATCACCTGTAACCAGGAAGTAAATGCAGTTTAGTACATGGCTGAGCACAGAGAAGCTGTGTGTTTGTGTATGATAATCCAGCAACATCTACCTGCATATACGCCTTTTGATAGCATCGTGGGTATGTAACTAATGCTTAGATGTTCATTGATGATTGTACATGATTATCTTTGATATATTGTGGATATTGATTATGCTTTATTTGTACGTTTCAGTTTCACACTTCTTTGATGTTAGTAAACCTGTGGATATGGAAACGACTGTCTTCAGAGTCTTAATGTCAAGGAGGAGTTTATCTGACTGTCAAGATATCTAGCCACTTATATTGAGGACAGTACAAACTACAAAGTTACTTAGTGACCATAAAGTGTTTCTTTCCCAGGTGTGTTCAACAGGAGGGTGTAGCACTGCCCCTCCCCTGTCCATCATCACGGCGCCCGCTGCACCCCAGGACCAGCCCCCACCCCGGGTCAACGCTACTGGTCCACACACGCTGCAGGCTGTCTGGGAACCGCCCGGGCGGGCCAACGGTAGGACCGCACGCACACCTAGTGTTGTTTCTGTCGACTAAAAACGAAGACGAAAAATGTTTGTCGACTACCTTTTTCCACTGACGAAAACTAAATGAAAACTAAGCTATGGTGACTAAAACTAAGACTAAATATATTGACAATTTCGTTAATTTTCGTATAAACTAGACTAAAATGTTACTAGTGGACAAGAGAGTGTAATAACAGTCATTACGACGGCATCAAGGCCTGTAAAAAAAAGTCGACTAAATCAACTAGATTTAGTCGATTAAAATCTTATGATATTTAGTCGACTAAAACTAGACTAACACTAAAACATTCCCGGTAACTAAAATGTGACTAAAACTGAATGAAAACTATTCAAGAGACTAATGACTAAAACTAAAATAGAAATGTGCTGCAATAAACAACACTGATGCCTCTCCTGGCAGTCTTTTTGTTTTAAATCCAGGGAGCTTTGTGCTGTGACTAAAGGCTCCATGTTCCTAAGCTCTGTCCCTTAACACCCTGAGCGCACGGGACGAAGTTCTCCGCCTTTCCAATTAGTAACGCCCAGCGCTCAAGACGGAGATTATTGATATCAAAACGGAGCGCATCGCTCCACAGGCTGGGAGCGGTCTGTTGCGCAACACTCCATGTTATTTTCCGGTGGGACGTCATCGAAAATGTCCCCCCGAGACGAGATGGAAAATCTTAAAACGTGAATAACTCATTATATCATCATATCATTCCGTCCAATTCTAAGAAAAGATGATGTGTTAGACGGCCCATCGCGGTCCCGTCGCTAGTTAGAATTAATACATCCCGTTGTTGTCGATCGCCTCGGGAGTGTTCTGGCTACATCAAGCTACTTCAGCTACATCCGGGATAGCACCTGGTCCGTCGCTAAATGTGCTCCGCTGCTATAAATCGCTGGGCGCTATAATTTAATGGATTAAATAACCCAACTTTATTTATTTTTCAACCAAGGTTCATGTTTTAGGTTATTAGTGAAAGTAAAAGATGAGTGTATTTTTTTTTTCATTTGCTGCTTTCTTTTGTTCTAGCGATTTTAGCTGTTTTTGACAGGGGGGCGGGGGCATTCGAGCATGGGGCTAAACTTGATTTTATAGCGATTCATTTTTTTATTATTTACTATAGTCCTACTAGACCCCAATAAATTACATCTGGCCACAAAGGATCACATGATCTACTGAATGTGAAGGAGGCCTACTGGGGGGAAGCCACACTGTGTGTCATAGGCTCAATATGTCAGTTTGACACATTCAGTAGATCCTGTGATCTTTTGTTGCCAGATGTAATTTCTTTGGGTCTAGTAGGACTATAGAAAATAATGAAATAAAATACATCTATAAAATATTTAGCCCCATGCTCGAATGCCCCCGCCCCCCCCCTGTCAAAAACGGCTAAAATCCCTAAAACGAAAGAAAGCAGCAAATAAAATAAAAATTATACTCATCTTTTACTTTGTCTAATAACAACCTAAAACATGAACCTTGGTTGAAAAAAACTAAAGTTGTCCTTTAACCTTTGCTCTACACTAAAGTGTATTTGTAAGGCTTTTATGAAGGGTCATGCCTGAAGATAACTTTGTCGAATAATGTGTGATGTGTGGGGTCACATTACTGGTGGGAAGCGTTCGTCAGCCACTCTTTGCAAAATAGACAACAGGAGCCTTATTCGTGCTAAACTGTATAGGCCATCATATTGACATCAACACCAGGAACAATCAAATTAACTATATATACACACACATACACACACACACACACACACACACACACACACACGCTCTGTTGCTTTTCAAAGGTTCTAAACTCAGCTGAGATTAAACAAGCAAGAAGAAAGCGATGGGGAGGGAAAGAGAATGAATGAGATCTCTGGTGAATACAGTCATTGTTGAAGTGAATTAAGTGAATGAACTGAATGAATCTCCATTCACTTGTCTCTTGTTCCTCTACACTATAGGCTGAGGGGTCAGTTACAACTCAGGCCTTTTTTACGGACAGACACATTGCAAGATCAGAGTAACCAGCATGAACTTTAGTCAGGGTTAAGGGCATGTGGTCAAGTGGCTTTGAACAGTTCACCTCAAGGGAAAAGGCATGCTCAACTCAAACCGTCTTTTGAGGATTCAGGCGTGTGCTGGGTGCAGATTCGAAGGGAACGTGTAGATTGTAGAACATGGGTGGGCAACACTCATTGCATATTACTGTCATAGCAAAACTAGCCGATCTACAAGCTCAATACTGCAACGCGTTTTGAGGTATGGTAATATATATATATATATATATATATATATATAGTAAAGAGAGCCTACTGTCAGCTGTCCAGCAGTCCAAATATTATAGTCCTACCATACCAGGCCTGAGGTCTACCATACCAGGCCTGAGGTCTACCATACCAGGCCTGAGGCCTACCATACCAGGCCTGAGGCCTACCATTGCGTGGCACATCTATGCACGGAATGTCTATGTTCACAGGCTTCTGGGTGCGGCCTAGAGGGCATCTGAGCATGTGCAACACCATACCTCGTACACCATGTGTCTTTTGGGAAACCGGGGCCAATAATACCATTTTAATACTAGTAATTAAACTCTTATTAGTAAAAAGAGTCTTATTTAATAATGTTGAGGATCCGCAGCAGCAGTCAGGCCAGACAAACGCGGCCTTCGTCAAATCCTGACACTGACAAAGGCCTGCATGTGCGCCGAAACGTAGTTGTCTCTTATACTACAACTGAGAGTGGGGATTTTATTCTATTTCTACAAGTAGCTTTAACCCATTTTAGACCTACAAGCTCATAGCGCTCCACCGAGTGGCGCGCTACAAGCTTGTAGGTCTGCTATTTTTTTTTTTATCGAAGAACCACTGACATAGAAACATGGCTTTTTCAGAAAACTGTCAGGATGTAGAAGACATTTTTTAGAATCTGATCTCAGGTCAGAATGGGTTAAAACCAGCATCCATGTCCTCAACTATATTATCTTCTCGTTGGCAGGTGTCATCACGCGCTACGAGGTCCATCTACGGGGGCCGGTGGTGGAAGCATCACAGAATGACACCATCGGTCCTGTCCTGCCCGAGAGGAGGGTGTTCGTGAGCTCCGGTTGGCTGGATCCCAGCGTCACTCCAACAGAGTCTAACGTAACCGGCATCGCCCCGCCCCCCGAGAACAGCACGGCGATGACGGGCCTGCGAGCGTTCTCCACCTATCACGTCCGAGTCGTGAGCGCCAACGTGGCCGGGAGCGTGAGCTCCGCGTGGACTGCCGCGCGCACCTTGGAGGGAGGTCGGTTAATATATGCGCCACCGCACACACACACACACACACACCTGTGTCTTGAGCTCGTCGCTGATTTCTGTATACTTTTGACTTGACTTGACACACACACATACACATACACACACACACTGGCACTCTTGCCGACTTTCTTTTTTTAATTCATTCAAACCTATAGTAGTTGTATAGGAATTCCTAAAAGATTAAACCATTTTGACCTGGGAACGATTCTGCAAATGTCTTCTAAATCCTGACAGTTTTCTTGAAAAAGCTGTTTTTCTATGTCAGTCGTTCTCAAACACTTTCATGTCACCTTTCACGATTCTTCAAAAATAGCAGACCTACAAGCTCGTAGCGCGCCACTCGGTGGGCTTGAGCTTGTAGATCTGCTATTTTTCAATAGCTAAAGCATAACATAGTGCTAACACCAAAAGGGGTGCCCGCCCAAAATGGGTTAAACGTTTTCATTCCACAATGAATGAATACAAAAGTTGTCGTTTCCACATGTCTGACCCGACCGCAGTGGCCATGAGCTGATCCCTCCCTCATGCATACATGTAGCCTCCAATCACATTCAGCCATGATTATAACGGATCAACAATGCAGTCTCTATGGGCCATATACCATATTCAGACCGCAGCCATCTTGCCAGCAAGGTGCTATACCTAGGTGATACTTCCCATAGACAGTCCATTCATCCAAACAGAAATGTCCTATCTAATTATATTAAACAACTTCAAAATCACTGACATTGCAGCTGTATAGGGAAAGCTTGAATTATCCTCTTTCAATCTGTAAAGTTTTTGTTTAATCAAAATCCACCGTAGACATTTTATGTGCTTGAGTCTGGAAGTGTGTGTGTACACACCTGTTTTGAATTTGCACATAATGCAGGAGGAAGCAGGAGGTTGCTTTACGGATAACGAGCGCTTCCATACAAAGGTGTAAAGAGGATAATTCAAGCTTTCCCTACAGCTGCAATGTTGGTGATTTTGACGTTGTTTAATATAATTATAGATGGCTTTTCTGTTTGGATGAATGGGCTGTCTATGGGAAGTATCACCTAGGTAGCACCTTGCTGGCAAGATATGGCTGCGGTCTGAATATGGCCAATTGAAGCAGACTGACATTTTGCTCTTTGACATGCTCAACATCTCTCACTGCTGCCACAAATGACAGCTCCCTATCCGGGACGTGCGGAGAGTGTTAAAGGGGCAGGGGCCGAAATCCCGTAAGAGGGCACTTTTGGACGAAAATAGTGGCTTATTGCTTTGATCTACAAGCTCACAACGCGTCACGCTGCGACGAGTTGAGAGCTTGTAGATCAGCTGTTTGCCGAGGCGCAACCCAGCACGTTGATTTCGAAAAAACAAATTTGTTCAGCGCAAAATGCTGCGTTCCAAGTTTCACGGCTCTAGCAGTGATTCTCAACCTGTTTAATTTCAAGGACCCCCAGTTTGACATGCATTACTCTACAGAGCCCCCATTTAAATGGCATTTCTATCTCTGGGACCCCCGATGTATATTGTAAAACCAATGTTGATGTAACTCTGGGCGTGTACGAATGGAACCAAATGGGCCCGTTAGGGTTAATTTGGTTCCATTTGTACACTCCCAGAGTTACAGACCCATACGGGTCCATTTTGGTTCCAAACTATCATTTAGCTGGGGACCCCCTGGAACTCCCTCAAGGACCCCTGGGGGTCCCCAGACCCCACTTTGGGAACCACTGCTGTAGTGCAGTACGGTAGTTGGATTGTAATCAAGCTCTTCTAAATCCTAACAGTTTTCTGAAAAACGTATGTTGCTAGGCCCATCGGTGGTTATAATAATTATATGTACTAGCCCTTACCCGTTGTGAGATATTAATGGTATATTTTCGTCCCACGTCACCCGCTATATTTTTTGCCGACAGCGGTATTTGCGCCTAGAGGTGTGGTCATGGGCGTGTTGGCACGCTTTCCCCTAAATTGCTATTTTGGTCACATACATTTGGGAAGTCGATAGTTTAAAAGCACCCGTAAGCCGTGCCAAATTAGTTTGGTAGAGCGGAGCACGGCACGCCGCGCCTCAATGGAGATGTCTGCAGGCACAGAGTAATCAGCAGAAGTCGAGTGCCTGCCACTTGTGTTTATATAATTGTATATTCAAATAAGTTATTTGTGCGCCATTTCCATTTGCTCTTTCAGTTCACGATCACCCCATATAGCAGCAAATGGGGTTTATTGACCGAACTTTCCTTTTTCGCTTCATATACCGTTCCGTAGAGACGCGCACAATCTATATACCAAATGAAGAAGAAACCCTAAATACAAAGGGAAGACATCATTGCACACAACAACCACACCAAGGGGTCTAATGAAGTACTCTCACCTCTTAAACGCATGACAAAATTAGAAAAGGTACAAATCCATCTTCAAACTAGATAAGTAGTCAAACGAGGTGCTACTCCAGGTGACTTTTTTTTTAACGGAATCGAATGATTAATTTGGCTTAATTCTAAGCTTGAATTCATTGATGTAAATATTTTTGGAAATCTCTATGGGAAAATAACTGCTATGCCCTACAGTATGCCATGAATACTATATGCAAAATATTAGATAACAGATGATTGAATGAAAACCACTCACCAGGAATGAAAGGAGAGAATTAAACATACGTAAGAGGGATATGCGTGCGTGTGTTCGGTGAAATGGCTCATTAAGGCTAAACGATGCCTCCAACAATACTGTAAGCTAACAACCATATGATAGCACCATATTTAAGCGTGTGTGTGTGTGTGTGTGTGTGTGTGTGTGTGTGTGTGTGTGTGTGTGTGTGTGTGTGTGTCTGTGTGTCTGTGAGAGAGCGAGTGTGCGTGTGTGTGTGTGTGTGTGGGCGTGCGTGCGTGTGCATGTGTGTGATTACGATTGCTCATGAATCACATTTCACAGTAGATTTCATGGCTGCATGTCAACAGAAGAGTAAAGAATGTATCCATTTAATGTGTCACATGCACTCACTGACTTACAATATGCGTGAAGACATGTCCTTTTATGTCTTCATAAACATACACATGACATCCGGATTCATTTGCTGTGTTGTATTTTTTCAAAAGTCAAAATAACCAAACTTGGGTTATTTTTAACCCCCCACCTGGGTTACAAAGGGAGCGATTCAACTCCTGGGTTATTTTGACGCAGTAAAATGGGTTATTCATTTTGACCCATAATTTGACTCAATTAATAACCCATTTGTTATCAAAATAACCCATTTAGAGGGTCAACATAACCCAATTTGTGGGTCAAAATAGCCCAAGTGCTAGTCACCATATGTGTGTCAAAGTATTTAATTGAAAATATACTTTCAGTAACATTATGAACTAATATGGTTAAAATATACTATGAATGTTGATAGGATTGGCTGGCTCCTATCATAGTACCCCTCGAGCGTTGATAGGATTGGCTGGCTCCTATCATAGTACCCCTCGAGCATTGATAGGATTGGCTGGCTCCTATCATAGTACCCCTCGAGCGTTGATAGGATTGGCTGGCTCCTATCATAGTACCCCTCGAGCATTGACAGGATTGGCTGGCTCCTATCATAGTACCCCTCGCGCTGTTCTTGTGCGGTACCTCTATTCATAAATGTAACCTGGGCCTGCAGTACCACTTTTGACCAGTAGAGTCAACGTTGCCCAGCCATTACATTCTGCAGGCTTGGTTCAGCTTTGTCAGTTCAGCAGATCTTCAGATGTTCTGAATCTTTATGATTTGGAACTGATCCTCCTTTAGAGAGAGGCTTAATAATGAATGATTACTGTAGTTACAGCAATGTTTTACTGTTCTCTCTGGTGTGTGTGTGTGTGTGTGTGTGTGTGTGTGTGTGTGTGTGTGTGTGTGTGTGTGTGTGTGTGTGTGTGTGTGTGTGTGTGTGTGCGTGCATGCGTGCGTGCGTGTGTGTTTATTGGCTCCAGCTCCGGAGTGGATCTCTCCTCCAGATGTGTCTGCGGTGTCGCCATCCATTTTGAAGGTCACCTGGAACACGACTGAAGGTCACGGGGTCATCTCCAGAGGAAAGGTGAAAGAATACCGGGTCAACGTGCTGACCGAGCAGACCAGCAACCCCTTCGCTCCCCCAGTCGTTAGTCAGGTTAGACACTCTCTCGCACGCACACGCACGCACGCACGCGCATGCATGCACACACACACACGCACACACACGCACGTACGCACACTGGCCATAATTTCACCCCCCCTCTTTCTCTTTCTCTCTTTCACACTTTCTTTCTTTCACACACACACACACACACACACACACACACACACACACACATTCAACAATACCTTGCACAAATGAGATTCTGTTATCAGCACCTTAATGAGTTAATTAGTGTGTGTGTGTGTGTGTGTGTGCGTGCGTGCGTGCACATGTGTGGTTTCAGGGTTCATATCTGCTTGATTATAATACTGTTTTAAATGAGGATGGCATGACAGCCCTCCCTCAGGAGGTCATTTAGACAGCGCAGCTTCAGTGTGTGTGTGTGTGTGTGTGTGTGTGTGTGTGTGTGTGTGTGTGTGTGTGTGTGTGTGTGTGTGTGTGTGTGTGTGTGTGTGTGTGTGTGTGTGTGTGTGTGTGTGTGTGTGTGTGTGTGTGTGTGTGTGTGTGTGTGTGTGTGTGTGTGTGTGTGTGTGTGTGTGTGTGTGTGTGCGCGCGCACTTACGCATGCCCGCGTGTCTGTCGCACAGAGAATGTTATGACAGGATGTCTCCATTTCAATAGACTGATGTGCCATCGATTGGCAGTAATATATGGTTTGATGTGTGTGTGTGTGTGTGTGTTGTCCAGGTGGTGTACAGCACGTCGTCATCTTCTCCACCAGGCTATGAGGTCAGAGGACTGAAGCCACACGCCGTCTATAACTTCACCGTCACGGCCTGCACCTCCACAGGATGCATTACCAGCACACCCAGCAGGGGGCGCACTCTGCCAGGAGGTACACACGCACACACACGCACACACCTGTGAATATCAGAGCATCCAGAGCATCCATTGTAATCTTGTTTCCGTCTCAACATTAAACGTGATAACAGCCTTAAAAGCATTGCTTTATCGGTCGACACCGTCAGTCCTGTGTCTGTTGAGAACTGGGGTCATTGGTTGAACACAGAAGCAGCTCCAACAGAACAACAGAAGAGGCGCTCCACCCTTCTCAGTAATCACTTCTTAGAACAACAAGAAGGTAAAGACACCGACGTCATTATCCATTATGGTGCAATCCCAGACCAGACGGCAGATTTGTCTCGCCATGGGAGTCAATGAACTACACCTGGAAGTTCGGTGGAATGCATTGGAGTCGATGAGAATCAGCTCATGAAGAAAAGACCATTTCTGAATGACTGAGACCTTTGTAAAGCAATCGCTTCTGGAACATAACAGAAGACACATAACACAATATTGTTGTCTCCACCAGGCCGAAAGGCATGGGGAGAGAGTATGTTTTGCATGCGTCCGTCTGTCTGTATACAGCTAATCTCCAGCACCGTTAACTCGGTCGATGCCAATTTTCCAGAACAGCCTGTTAGAGCGTCACCAGGAGGCCGAATTTTGTAAAACACATTTTGATATTACTCCTCCAGATTCTGTCCTCAAAGATCCCACCAATCGTTACACAGTATCTCTATAGTCATGTGTTCAAGACGGATCTGTCCGATATTTCATATTCCATCCTATTTGGCTAACATTGGCTTTCAAAGTATGCAGGATTGGCCCATTTTGAACAAAAAGCCTCAGCATGCAATTTACGTGAAATCTTTCCTAGGCTGAGGAATATATCCCACCCTTTTCACATTGACCTGTTATAGCGCCACCAACAGGTGGATTTTTGCAAAACATATTTTTGGAACAAAATGCCTCAAATCATCCAATTGCCATGCAAGGTGTAAGAAGAAATGGCACCCTTTTCACATTGGCCTATTTTAGCACCACCAGGAGGCCACAACCTGACCTGGCCTGGTTGAGACCTGTGCCCCAAGGGGCACTTTTTCTAATTGTCTGCTGTGTTGGTTTTCATGTGTAAACTGTGTAATTTTAAAGACCACAAAGTACATTTCTGAACGTGCCAAGTATCGCGAGACTGTCCACCGTTTCCTCCAAGTAAAATGATGTACTGTGCACGTCGAAGAGCAAGTGATTAGAAAAAATAACCTGTGATATGACTTATTTTATATTCCTGAACCGATAATATGACAAATGTTTCAATTGTTCAGAAATTATAATGTTTGTTCACGAGCTGCTCCATTCTCTGCCATGTGTGTCATGGAACTTCCGGTGCGAGGTTTGCCACCCATGGAAGTGTCATGGAACTTCCGGTTGCGAGGTTTGCCACCCATGGAAGTGTCATGGAATTTCCGGTTGTGAGGTTTGCCACCCATGGAAGTGTCATGGAATTTCCGGTTGCGAGGTTTGCCACCCATGAAAGTGTCATGGAATTTCCGGTTGCGAGGTTTGCCACCCATGGAAGTGTCATGGAACTTCTGGTTGCGAGGTTTGCCACCCATGGAAGTGTCATGGAACTTCCGGTTGCGAGGTTTGCCACCCATGGAAGTGTCATGGAACTTCCGGTTGCGAGGTTTGCCACCCATGGAAGTGTCATGGAACTTCCGGTTGCGAGGTTTGCCACCCATGGAAGTGTCATGGAACTTCCGGTTGCGAGGTTTGCCACCCATGGAAGTGTCATGGCGTATCATGACTTCAGGTCGTTTTTTATCCTGCGCTCATCCTGCGATGATTATTCTTCTCACCCACAGCAGAGTAAAACCATCCTGCAACATTACACCCCATTTATATACAATACATGCATGGCAGATCATGCATTGTGAGCTTGTAGATCTGCTGTTTTCAGTGTGCGACGCCATTTATAGACCAGGCATTAGTGAGAGAGAACCCAATTCTATGTCAAAGGGACGTCTGATCGCATGCACGCACACACACAGTCGTTTTTGAGAGGCTCAGTGTTAAGCAGAGGGGATATTCATGGCATGCTGCAGTAAAAACTATTTACTGTTAATTACATGGAGAAAAATGTGGCATAGCACACACGCATACACACACACACACACACACACACACACACACACACACACACACACACACACACACACACACAGTGGTGCTATGTTAGATTTATAGCCAGAATGAAGGTAGGATGAATTAGCCCTGTTTAATAACTCGCACACAAATCACTGAGACTGAGACGAGGCCTAATTGATCAGCGCACGGTGATGGACGCATGCACGTGCACACACAAACACGCATCATTTTATTTAATTTTCTTCTCTCGGACATATGTGAGGAAACCTTTATAATCTCACTTGATCTGTCTGTCTGCCTGTCTGCCTGTCTGCCTGTCTGCGTGACTGTCTTCAGCCTTCACTAAGGCGTACACAGTAATGAGTAAATCATTCTCCAGGGCACATATGGTACAGAACAAACACACACAGAGGCAGACGACCCCAAAACATCCATCTGCTCATTCATGTTCTCTTCTCTTACTGTGCGAATATATACCCAAATGCTTTCATCTATAAATACTTCTCCCATTGATTGCAGCATTGGGACATATTGCTATCGGCTATATCTGTTAAGGGAATGCGCTTTGTTTTTGCTTGTTTCTTTTTGTTTTTTGTAACAAGTGATACAATAGCTCATATTGTCACCGTCGGGGAGAAACCTTGTATCTCCATATTTCATCTTTGGGTTTTTTCTTCACAAATTATTGTTTAAAAATACTTTTTCATATGGTGGTGTGCGACTGTGCGTGCGATGCATTGTCGGCTTGTACAGTAGGTCGGCTATTCTTGCTCTTTATGCTTTAATTATGTCATGTCCGCCTATAACTACCTGCCCAAAATAGGGATGTCTGGTTGAAAGTCGTTACGTCGTTCTTGGCGTTTTATAAATATTTAGCTGATGGAATAAAATGGAGTAAAATGGTAAAAAAATTGTAAACGGTGCATTTATATAGCGCCTTGGATTAGCGCCTTTATCCAAGGCGCTTTACATAGATTGTGCATTATATTCACCCATTCACACACACATTCATACACTGATGGCAGAGGAAACCATGCAAGGCACCAACCTGCACATCAGGAGCAATTAGGTGTTCAGAGTCTTGCTCAAGGACACTTCGACACTAACTCTGGGGGAGCTCGGGTTTGAACAGGCAACCTTACGGTTACCATCCAGGTGACCCTGAGCCACCGCTATATTTATTAACAATAGCTTGTGAATAGCGTAATTAATAACTACACTGGATCCATTGGAACATGCGTTTTTTGTTCCATTTCCTTAAAAGTAGCATACGAGGTTTGCAGCCATCATATTTGAATCCATGGTTCAAATGTATTTTTAATGTTTTAACGGCTACATATGTTGACACGGCATCCATTCTTATTTCAGATCTTTCCGAACACATCTCTTCTCCAGGCCGTAATACGGGGGACGGTGCAATATGGTGAATTGTACCCGGATGACTTTGCCGATGTATTTTTAACGGCCACAGCTGTCGCCTTCCCGTTGTGGGAATTTCATTTCATCTGAATCAAAAGACTTCCCCTGTTTTAACTGCGAGAAATAATAATGGCATGTGGATGATATGTTTCTTTCCAAAACCCATTCATGTTGAATATTTATTCGATGGCCATCAAATCTCTGTTGACAACTGACAATTACCCATAATTGTCAGTGCTGCTCATTCAGTCTGTGGACCAGTTCACAAGCTAAAGGGAACTAACTTCACCGTTTTTCAACCTCAATGTGAGGAGATCAATAATAGTCTTGTCAAAATTAGACGTCGTTTGTGGATATTATTGACATCGCAAAACACTTTTGTTTCACATCGTTGGCACGCCAATCTAAACACGCCTTCTAAAAACATAACCTACGGTTTCATCAAACCTTCAAAATCGTATTAAAAAATATTTAAAAATACGTTGCTATACATGTATAGCGACAACTAATACAGAGGTAGATTGAAAACATGTAGAAATGATGTGACGTCGAGGAGAAACACACACAAGACAAGATATGTTCTGCCGCACTGTGTTGATATTGTCATATATCAGGAGTGAGGACAACAGGATTTAGATTGAAAATCTGCATCCTTTTAAACAATATAAAACAGTTTTTTGATGTGATGGGTAGAAAAAAAGGCTCACTGGTCAGCAAATCCCAGTGATACATATACATACTGTATACTTTACGCCAGTTTGAACTTAGAGCGTCTTGAAGAGAAACATAATTTAATTAAACTGTGAAGATCACTCAGTCGCACACGCGCACACACACACACGCACACAGTACACACACACACGGCTGGACCATTAGACGTAGAACCATCTGCTTTCAGAGAACAAACATCTGTTAAAAGACTGCATGCTCTACTATATGTTACGCTGACACTTTAAACATCAACACAGACGTGTGTGTGTGTGTGTGTGTGTGTGCGTGTGTGTGTGTGTGTGCACATCTGTCATTGTGTGTGTATTGATCAGAGCATGAAGTGAGTGGCTAATCAGGAGGGGATGGTGATGTTTTATGTATCTTACATCCATAAAGGCTTGTTCTACAACACACACACACACACACACACACACACACACACACACACACACACACGCACTGTAACACCACTCAACAGAACAGGGACTTTATTGATTTATGCATAATTGGCCTCGGGCCTTCTTCAGGAGAGAAATATGCACGGCTAGAGATCTCCATGTCAATAAACTGTGTGTGTGTGTGTGTGTGTGTGTGTGTGTGTGTGTGTGTGTGTGCGTGTGCGTGTGTGTGTGCATGTGTGGGGTGTACTGTATGTTAAGAGCCTGTTAAGACTTAGGTTGCTGTAAAAACACTAAACTAACTCTCTCTCTCTCTGACCCCCCCCCCCCCTGCTGTTCTACCATTTAGCTGCTTCATCACCATGGCGATGGCCAATATTAACCTTTCTGTTGGACTCTTAACCTTGTGTGTGTGCGTGTGCGTGTGTGTGAGCGTGCTGTTTTTGTCCACTTCAGGACCACGTAGTAGTAAATACATGACAGCCGATTAACATGGGGACTCAAGCAACATGTAAACACACAGATTACATGACAGCAGATTAACATCCCACCTCACAGTCTCTAAACACTCCATCTCTCTCTCTCTCACGCACCCACGGACGCACGCACGCACACACGCACGCACGCACTCAACAGGTGTTTAGCATTATTACCAGTAAAGACGGTCACGTGCACGCATCCGTCTGGGTGACGGCAGACTGCTGGGCGAGCGCTATCGCTTTGGCATGGGGGGGGGGGGGGGGGGGGGTCAGATCAACAGGCTGAGATTTGAAAGTTTGTAGCGGTCGACAGTACTAATTGTGAGCTCTGCTTGCGCACTAGTAGGCCATTTATGACCTATACTAGTGTGCAACGCACAAGTAGGCTCTCAACAGAGTGCATTTCTAGTTTACTTTAAATTGCATTATTCCAAAGCCTCTGCAGCGCGAGTTTGTTGATGATCTGTGCATTCAGTTGTGTGAACTCTTGTATTATACTTTAAGTCTGACGGTATGCACTATGCACACACATATGGCTGAACTACTGTGCGTGTGCGCGTGTGTGTGCGTGCGTGTAATAGCGAATGTTTTCCATGACAGGATAGCTCCATTTCAATAGACTTGTGTGCCATCGATTGGCTGTAATTTATGGTTTGATGTGCTGAGATGAGCTGTTCAACACAAGCTGTCCACTTCCTATTTAAGAGCTCTATTAGGCTCACAGAGAGAGAGAGAGAGAGAGATTTACTTCTGCTACAGACCATTTACTGTACACGCACACATTTGATTTCTTTTATTTGGATCTGCACAAGAGGCGTAATACAATAGACCCAAACACTGATCAGAATTAGGTTATACATTATATGGTCCAACCAGATATAGCTGCTGCACATGCTGCTTAACACACAGAGGGAAAAGAAGAGAAAAAATATATATAGCACATTGTTGACATACTATTACTTGACACTACTAGGCAGGATGTTTGTTTTGGGTTTTTTAAGCCACCTAGGGATAAATGAAACAACGCCTTCTCCAGACAGACAGACTGCCCATAGTAGCTGAGACAGAACAGTATTTAGCCAGCTTTTTTGCATCACACACACACTCACGGTTGGAATACCTCTTAATGCACACACATCCTTCACAGCGTATAACAATCTCTCCATCTTTCCATGTTCTCTCTATCCTTACACATCGGCATGGTCGCCAGGTCATTTATCTCTGTTGCGCTATAGCTGCCTCCTATATGCAGGTTTAATTTTGTTTGTTTTAAGTTCAATGCTTGTTTTAAAAACACCATTGACAATGAAGGGAAAATGTACGTCATATTGTCCCCTCACTTTCATTACGTCATATTGTCTCTTTATTGTTAATGGCGTTTAATGTTTGTGTTGGCACCGTTTGTTTTACATCACCATTACATCACGCGGGTGTGATCTTTCTCTTTATTAACACATTTTTTACATACGACACCTCAGGCCGTCTTAAGGATTCAAACCGAGAGGTGCCTTGGACGTCTGTGGACGTCCTAGCGCATCCTCAATGATACGGGGCGAGATAAGAATATTCAGAATTTTTTTTTTGTCCGTTCGCTTTTCTCTTGCCGTATGCTAACGCTCTGGGCAATTATTAGCTTGCCGTTGACTCACATGTTAGCGCGGCGGAAAGAATGACTCGTATCTCCTAATCCAGGGCGCTCTCCGTGGTGATGAATGGATCGATATGCTGGCGCTTCATTTATGCTCCTCATCCGTCTCTCCCGCAAAATATGAAAGCTTTTTGGATCATATATCGTATAAATTAAAATGATCGGGATGTAAAGTCAACTTTTTTAGGAAACTGTTTCCGGTTCATGGCTTTCAGAGTAAAAGCGCTCAGACAACTCCGGCACCCCAGAGCTCCTATTTTGAAGCACTTCCGGCACCAATTGTAATCACTTAAACCCTATATTGTGGAAGTTGATGACAGCGGAGACATACGTAGACGGAGAATGGAGTCTTCCACCTTGCCTTTATACTTCCAAGCAGTGTTGTTTTGGCAGAACATCTCTATTTTAGCTTTAGTCATCTCGTCTCTTCAATGGTTTGCATTTAGGTTCAGTCACATTTTAGTCACCCGGAATGTTTTAGTGTTAGTCTACTTGTTGTCGACTAAATATCATAAGATTTTAGTCGACTATAAGTCTACAGTTGATTTAGTAAAAAAAAATGCCTTGATGCTGTTTTTTTCACTATATCGTTAACACCCCTAACCAGAATATAAAGTCATTTGTTGTTTTACATAATAGTTAAAAATAGCAATCTACAGTACAAGCTCGCCGCTCGTGGAGCTCACAGCTTGAGAGCTTGTAGTGTAAATAATAGAATCAGTGGGGAAGATTTGCACCCAGACCGTTGCCTCCTTTTAATATTAACACACTTCCACGTGCAAAGTCGGCGCACAGCGCTACAGTATGTTGTGTCCACACAATCTACAGTGCAAAGCAGTTGGTTGGGGAAGATTATGAGAACACTCAACACCATCACGCTTAAGATCAGTTTTATTGTATAGCGCTATAGAATTTCCAGCGTTTTAAAATTATCTGTTGCCCTAGACATGGTCATTTAAAGTGAAGGGAAATGTAATGTACGGTGAGTGACAGTGGGACTGCATGCAAGAGAGATCATTTAATGTTTCTTTATGAAGGACTTTTTATGCTTATATTAAAACTCAAACTAGTATCACATTTGATGACTAACGAGATCTACCAAGAAAAATCAAAACAAGCTTTTACATTTTGTTAAACAACCAGTTTGTTTGTTAGTATTGTGATGCCAGACTGATATGTATGGAGACCTAGACAGGTAGTTGCTAGAACAGTCGCTATAACAAATCTATACCCCCTGCTTTATAAACCAATCCTGACGATACATTTCTTATTTTAACGCTATAAATGTTTCCACCCACTATTAGCAATGAAAGCTCTAGTTGAATGAAGTATTTACAGACTGACGTGTGAGTTTGTAGTTTTCGAAATTCTGCATTTTCCACTAAGTTTATCAAATATCGTTGGTTATTACTTATCAAATATGACCCGTTTCATTAGTTTAGCCTTAAATGTCAGTATCCAAATCAAGAACGGATGGGTGGATTTCCATGACATTTGGGTGCATTTGGGTGCGTTTTGGGTGCATGGTTTGCACCCTCAAGTGAGTTTGTGTAATTACATATTGTAGCCGCTAGTAGACGGATGAGTTTTTATTACGGTAACACCTTGTTATGATTTATCGTTTTGTCACATGTTGTAATAGCCTGTAGTCTCTCACTGCTATGAATTATTTTAGGATTATTATTTTATTATAGGATTTTGTAATGAAATCTTTCTCCTCGTTCTCTCTCTCTCTCTCTCAGCTCCATCAGGCCTGTCTCCACCCATACTACATCCGTTCAATGACACCACCATGTACATCCACTGGGACCCTCCAACCCAACCCAACGGACCACCACCCATCTACCAGGTGGGTGTGTGTCTGGCTGTTTCTCTCCCTCTTTATGTCTTGGCATACACTACAGTACTACAATTTTCTTTTTTTCACGTCATATGAAAGCATGGAATCGTAGCTTCAAATTGACATATTGGTTGTTCAGTTTGACCCACCAGTTTTGGAGATATGGCTTATAGAGTAATGTCTTGCAGAAAACAAGCGAGTTGAGAAAACAGGCTTGAAAGGTTCACTTCTGTGGACTCTAACATTACACCTATAGCTACATGTTTAAGCATTTATTTCACATTTACATGTCGATTTCAGCTCCGACACTTAATTTCAGACATGCTCTAGTCTAGTATGTGAAGAGTCTGCCTGTGCTATTAACTCATTTTGGATAAAAAATAAATAAATTCAAATTTTTCTCCTCTGGTGAAAAGCTGGTGATTTGACACACCCTCAGTCAAATCTGATCACATATGAATTGCAATGTGATAATGACTGTATGAAATATGAACGAATACGTATAATGTTGACGGTGCTGTCTGTCGGACTGCTTAGCCCTTCCATGTCTTCATATGATGACTTCATAATTATGATATAATGTCTTCATAAGACTGCCTCGTGTCGGAAATTGAAACGTATCGATGTGACGGTTATGCCGCTGTTCACACTGGCAGCTACAAAGCGACGGGCCGCTTTCAGAGGAAGCCAGCTACATTAAGATACACGCGGTGGCGGCCATAATATTGATCACGGCTATTGATTTGATCAGGTGGAGCGAACGGACGTCTCTCTCTCCGACCCCCGTGACCCCGTCGTCAGGGGAACCAGGTTCCCTGGCAGTGCTTACTACCGGTTCCCCAACGACACGCTGCCCGTCAACGCCGACTTCACAGGTGAGCAGTGCACACGCACACGCACGCACACACACACACACTAAGGCTGTCCCCAAACATTCAAGGTTCGAATGTTCGCTCGTTAGGGTTGGCACTCGAATCTTAGTTAATGGGCTTGAACCATTCGTTTTTTTATATTATTTTTATTAAAAAAAAAAAAAAATATCCTTTTTTATTAACTTGAAAATATATCTCGGCGAGAATGCGATATGAGCATGTAAAAAAAAGTGTATGTAAGTTTCTAGTGCATTCCTGTCAGAAGTTATGATTTCTTTTTTTTTTTAAGATATTCTTTTGTGGCTTACGCCTTTATTGGTTTTTTTTAAGGGATAGAAAGTAGGCTGACAGGAAACGGGAGAGAGATGGGGGGATGACATGCGGTAAAGGCCGTGTCGGGTCCGGGAGTCGAACCCGCGGCACACCGCGACTGGATCACCAGTCCGGTGCCCAGACCGTTACGCTACGGCCTGGGCCAGAAGTTATGATTTTTTAAAGAAATCTCTCCTTGTTCTGCTGTTACATTGAATGGAATGTCTGACGCGTCTCTCTCTCTCTCTCTCTCTCACACACACACACACACACACACACACACACACACAGACCTGCAACTCTCACAGATTTACAGATTTGCTAAATTCCCTCACAAACAAACGTAGGCATGTGTGTGTGCGTGTGCATGTGTTCTTCTATAGACGTCTTTAGACGTCAATAATGCCATGTGTACCCCCTGGTGGCGCAGCAGGGGTACTGTACCAGCGCACCACCGCCGAGTCTTGGAGTGTGATTCCACCGTGGTGCGTGGGGCTTGTAGTCTTGGAGTGTGATTCCACCGTGGTGCGTGGGGCTTGTAGTCTTGGAGTGTGATTCCACCGTGGTGCGTGGGGCTTGTAGTCTTGGAGTGTGATTCCACCGTGGTGCGTGGGGCTTGTAGTCTTGGAGTGTGATTCCACCGTGGTGCGTGGGGCTTGTAGTCTTGGAGTGTGATTCCACCGTGGTGCGTGGGGCTTGTAGTCTTGGAGTGTGATTCCACCGTGGTGCGTGGGGCTTGTAGTCTTGGAGTGTGATTCCACCGTGGTGCGTGGGGCTTGTAGTCTTGGAGTGTGATTCCACCGTGGTGCGTGGGGCTTGTAGTCTTGGAGTGTGATTCCATCGTGGTGCGTGGGGCTTGTAGTCTTGGAGTGTGATTCCACCGTGGTGCGTGGGGCTTGTAGTCTTGGAGTGTGATTCCACCGTGGTGCGTGGGGCTTGTAGTCTTGGAGTGTGATTCCACCGTGGTGCGTGGGGCTTGTCGAGTGTCTATGCGAACACCGTTGGCCGTGGTCGAGGGAGCGAAACCAAGCAGGGAGGGGTGATGTGGGAGAATAACTTATATTTACATATATCATTCAGTATTAATGGTAATTTTTGTATGATTGTGTTCTAATTTCATCAATCTCTATGAAAGCTATACTGTGTTGCTCTGAATGGAGATTCTCAGAGGCAAACACTGACAAACTGATTTTACTGGTTGTACCGGACAAACTTCCTGTTTTCCCCCGTGATCTTTGAATTTATATTTTCAAAATAAACTGGTAAACGGTACAATCAAATTTTGGTCAATACAATAACTGTTTTATGGAGACAATATTACACCGAGACAAATACATAAGTAGAACAGTGAGACAAAAACGAAGGGCAAATAAATCAAAGTAATGCTAATTTAAAAAGCACACTTATCTGCCCAGAAAGCGGCATTTGTGTCTAAACGTGAAATAAGATGATTCCATTAAGGATAATGGGCCACTCAATTAAGAACAAAACACTGTGTTTTTATCCCGATATAAAGATAAGGATTTTTCATCCTGGAGGGAGTGTGTTTCCTCTCCTCCTTCATAAAGGGTAATGGATCAGACGATCGCTTTGAGACCGGATCCATTCAGGACCATCAATGTGTCGGCGGTCCTCAAAACCATCGCCCTTTCGCCGGCGTCAATACTAATAGCATCATCCACAGACAATTATTCCCATCGAAGCTCACGCAACAGCGAACAAATCAAAGCTAAATCGGATTATAAATGTAATGCAGTGTAATGTCCCCCGAGAGCCGATTGATCACAGAGAACAGACTCGTCAATGGCCGACGTTCGGTGCAAATACCTCGTAAGTAAAGTGAATTAACCCATTTTGCGCGGGAACCCATTTTGGTGTTAGCATTATGTTATGCTTTAGCTATTGAAAAATAGCAGATCTACAAGCTCATAGCGCACCTCAGAGTGGCGCGCTACGAGCTTGTAGGTCTGCTATTTTTGAAAAATCGAAGAGCGACTGACATTTTTAGAATCTGATCTCAGGTCAGAATGAAAACTGTCAGGATGTAGAAGACATTTTTTGAATCTGATCTCAGGTCAGAATGGGTTAAATATTGGAATTCCGCTTTATTAGACCACGGTTTTAGCGTTGCGTGGTCTCCTCTCCGGCGAGGTTTCAAGGTCCACCGCTCCCCGAGACGTATTCAAAACGTACGTTTGGAATTTCTTTGTGAAAAGTAAAAAGTCTTCGATATTAACTCGTATATAAAGTCGACTCCTGGGAGATACGAGGCTTCCCTTTTGACGGCGGGAGTCGATGTTTCAGGAGATCCAGGTTTCTGCAGGAAACGGCAGAGGATCATCATTTCTCTCCGTCAAACATAATGCAGCGTTGTGGGAATATTAATAATGAGGTGTTTTCCATAATTGGTTCATTTTATGTTCTTTCCGCAAGGCTTTCTCCTTTCCTCAACATGTGAATTAAGGGCACTTGTCTTTGAGTGGGGTCAATATTCTCTATGTTAAGTCTCAGCTCGGATCAAGCCAGGGTTTTTTATCATGCAAAATTAACGTTACGACGTGAACAACCTGAGTGCCTGCTTCCATAAATACACAACATTAGACCATTTAGTCCCTCATGCTAAATCTTAGTTTATATTAAATATAGCGCGTTTTTCCATCCACAATTATTATAATATGAACGCTGCGCGAGTGCTTATAATTTCATAAACGGAATGCATCTATGATAATGTTTCCCTCTCTGCTAAATTAATCTAGAACATTTTGAGGTCACGCATAGCGTTTCCTCCAGTGAATCTTCATTTGGATCAAAAGAGGCTATATATCCTCATGCAGTCAATGTTAAATTATAAATATCCTCTGAGTGCTTGTTTCCATAATTACATACGACTCCATTCACCCGTCTGTAATGGCGTACAGTATATGAGGAGGCTGGCGCTCATTGTTGAGCTTTGAAAGAAGGAGTCCCCTCATATACGTTGCTTGGATCAAAGTATCTCTTCTTATACCCCTTCGTAAAATTTGATGTTTTAACCCATTTTGGGCGGGGACCCCTGTTGGTCTTGTAAGCATTATGTTCTACTTTAGCTATTGGAAAATAGCAGATCTTCAAGCTAGCGCGCCACTGAGCGGCGCGCTACGAGCTTGTAGGTCTGCTATTTTTTTAAAGTCGTGAAAATGTGACGCAAGTCTTTGAATATATACTGTATTTCGGCGCGAACTGGGAGGCCTTCTGGGAGGTCCCTGGAACAAATACAGATAAATCTGGGGGTTTATTGTTTATTGTTGTTTATTGTTTATAAGCATCCCCATTAGCTTTTGCCTTGACAAAAGCTAGTCTTCCTGGGGTCGACACAGACAAACATTTAACAAAGGCAATACTTACAATTGTTACAAACACTAACTTAAAATAAAACATAGTAAAATAAAATATAAAATAAGAAAATAAAAAACATAGGAGAAACATAGGGGTCCTTGACATGACACCACTGACATAGAAACATGGGTTTTTCAGAAAAATGTTAGTATTTAGAAGCCTTTTCTTTTATCGACTTCAGTCCAAAATGGGTTAATAATATGAACAGTCCATTTTATAAATTTGCAGATGACGGGAGCGCCCCCCTCTCACCTCATTGGTTCACTGATGAGCTGCTCACATTCCTGCTATACTGTCTCCAGATGCATTTGATTGAAGCCCAAACTATAAATGAACATGATATGGAACGTCACAGATGCAGACTGAAGAAAGAGCTGGGGAAATTAAAAGAAACATTAGAGGCTGGTGGCTATGTACAACAGTTATATAGAGAGAGAGTACTACGCAGTTAAAATCCATTTGTATACTCTTTTTAGATGAGCGCTAAGGGGTTTTCTGTGCACAGTACTTATTTTACTACAGTACAATAGAAGTACAGTTCACTGTTACAGAACGCCATACGTACGTCGACAGGGCAGCACTATACAGCAGGGCTGAACAGGGGGGGAGGAAAAAAAAAAGGGAAATGTTAAATGATACAAATGATTTTTCCTTAATTAATTTGATTGATTGCCAGGCCGTCTGCGTGGAGAGGAGAGAGAGGGGGAGAAGTGTGGTGTGAAGGGAAAGTTTGTGCAGACATCATTAGTTTTTCTCCATTTAAAGATTAATCAGGAGAGGCTGGGCTCTTTAATTCTGTCATTTGTATATTTAATGGGCTGCTGCAGAATCTATGGGTGTAATTAGCTGGCTGCCGCACGCTCATTAATCCATTTTGGGCGGGAAACCCCTCTTGGTGTTTATAGCATTGTGTCATACTTTAGCTATTGAAAAATAGCAGATCTACAAGCTTGTAGCTTGTAGGTCTGCTATTTTTGAAAAATCGTGAAAATGTGGCGCAAATCTTTGAATATATATTCTTTCAGAGCGAATGTTTTTAACTCAAATCTTTGCTTCTGGGGGGGGGTCCCTGGAACAACATATTTTCAGATCGGGGGTCGGCGGCCAATTACATATATTTTTGGGGGTCCTTGACATGAAAGTGTTTGAGCACCACTGACAGAAACATGAGGTTTTTCAGAAAAACGGTCGTGTTTTAGAAGACATTTGTAGAATCAAACTTATAGGTCAAAATGGGTTAATACACCAGGCTCTGATTAATGCCAGCAGAGAGCTAACATGACTGGAGTTATTCAGGTTATGTTGTAGAGATGATTACACACCACCTCTGCTGTTTACCGAGCAACCGTACAATAACATATGAAACAATATTGGCTCATAAATAAGGCTCCATTTAAAACAATACACTGTGCTATACTTTTATTCCTGCTATACAATCATTGCTATGACTGAGATTAGAAGTATCACTTTGTTATAGTCCACGTCACGATGTACATGATTAAACATTAGAGCTGATTAAATATGCATCTCAACAGTTAACATAATTGTACTTCTTCATGAAAATTTGCATCGGTTTGTACAAAGTATAGTACTTAATGTTAACAAAGTGCCTGCAGACGTGTCGGGTTGGACCAGCAGCTCATATAAAAATAGGTTTGGGAAACATTTCTGCAGTGCTGATGTTTTTATTTTATTTCAATAGTATATATATATATATATTCAAAGATAGCAGACCTACCGTACAAACTCATAGCGCGCCACTCGGTGCCACGCTATGAACTTGTAGATCTGCTATTTTCCAATAGCTAAAGTATAACATAATGCTTTAAAACACCAAAAGGGGTTCCCGCCCAAAATGGGTTAATGACCAACTGAGGAAAAGAATAATATAGAATAACAAATAGATATACTTAAAAATAAGAGTGATGTAAACAATGTAGCCTACAGTAAAACACAAACCTCTTAATGGAACACTTCACCTATAGGAACCTAAATCCCATTGTTTTGATGTGAGAACATAATTGCGGTATATTGTGTTCTAAAAACATATCCTACTGTATGTATTCTGCATTTAAAGCTTTGCTGCACAAATAGCAGAACGGTACTGTACGCCTGATGATATCAAACAAATGCATAGTAACACTAAGTAAGGATTTGACTGTGTACTGTAATGTATATGGTGGGTTCCCCACTGCACATGGTGTCCCAAGACCTTTAACGAGACATATTACACAACAGAATAATTCTCCCTGAAGCTTTGAAGCATTCTCTAATAAAACACCAAATACTGCTCCGAAAGTAACATTCTTTAATCATACATGACACATTTAATTATATTGCAGATGAAACCAATGATTAACAATTCATTAGCTGGCAAAATGCTAATTCACTCATAGCTAACACATGTAGCACATTCTCGTGAAACATGAATATATTTCATGCCATGTTAGCAGTAAAGTATGTTAGCAGTAAAGTTGCATTGCACTGCAGCTAACAAAGCAAATCGAGTAATAATATGACGTTCATGTTCTTTCATTCAACATTATTTGGGGGTTTTAGAATTATTTTCATTATTGTCAAGTACAATATAGAGCAGTAAGACGCCTGGGGGCAAAACAAAACAAAAGTGTGACCCCCCCCCCCTGGGGGCTCACAACCCAGGGGTTGAGAACCCCTGCTTTAAGAGACCGGCATCACTATGGTTACAAGTCTGCCGCAAAGCAGGTCGTCTCTGGGTGACTAACGTGAGTTGTTGTGACTCTTATGTACATGCTGCTGTATGTGTTGTTGTCCTGCCGAAGCTTTTCACTAAACTTTACTATTTTCATTATAATCATTAAGGACATTCGAGACATAATTACAAAGATGCCCCCGCCAGCCCACCCCTCTGCAATGAACTAGCCTATACTTATTTGCGCAGTTTTCTAAAGTGAACTATAAGGCAACACTGACAGCAATCAGGTAAATAAACAAACTTGCAGGATTGCAGTGTCCTGTGGGGCGGCCTTAGGACTCTGGAGGCCCGTTTCAAGACCAAATATGAGGCCCCCATATACCTATGACATAATTATTTATATATATTGATACGAATAGTTTGACTGTTCAATATCACACGCAGCCATTACTCTCGACAATTAGCAACAACACCTTTCCTCATCCTGTCGTTCCTTCACAATGAAAGTGCCTCCCCTTTACCTCCCAATGCTGCACATTTTACCATGTTATTTACATGAAATAGGTGTAACTTTACTAACTTAACATTAACATTGTGGGAGAGAGCAAGGCAGTGAGTAAGCGAGAGCGAGAGAGATAGGGCCAAGAGTGGCGGGGCTTGACTGAGGGGACTTCAGTGCATTGTACTTACGTATGTAAGTACAATGCAAGGAATGAGTGCATTCGCCATGTATCTGAAGGAGTTTATCCCTGAGTTTAAGTTTACCCTATTGTTTTAGGATTTGTTTATTTAGCCTTATTGGGGTTTAGGGTTAATTCACCCCATTGCTCCTCAATTAGCCAGTGGCAGGTTTTATGACTAGCTCGTGTGAGGTTTAGGTTTAGCGTTGGGATTTAGGTTTACGTATTTGGTCTATTCTTTAAAACTAGATATTTTTTTTTGTTATTTGAGTTTTTACTGTTTCCATTAAAAAAAAAAAAAAAAAAACAGGCTCTTCTAATAACATCTCTTTTGTTTCCTGTGCCCGGTGTCTAATGGCCCATTGGGTGTCAGTGACACCTCTTGCTTCGTGTCCCAGGTTGGCTTGGTGTAGAATGTGCTAATTTGTCCCCTATATTCAAAGTCTGATTTCCATTGATTGTTGGCTGTGTTTAGCATGTATATGGCTGTGGAGTTTTGGTACAAAATCAACACAACTTTTTCGCGGTTATTATTAAAAAAAAAAAAAAAAAAAACTAACAATAACAATAAAGGGCCAAGTCCTTTCAGGACTGCTTGGTCCTTTAAATAAAAAATCACAACTGTGTGAACTGAGTGGTGCAGCTCGCTCTCTCTCATTAGCAGGCAACATTGCAGCATTATCCCTCTCGGTTTCTGGCGCCCCCTACTGGTACCCTATAGTCATATACTCGTGCTCATGACCACATGCCACACACATGGGTACATACATAGGTGTACACGGACATTGCTTGTTGTAGGAGCGGTTGCACCACTCAAAAATAGATCATAGAAATAAATATAAAATAAAGAGAGTTCCACCGTGTTCAGTTTCGGAACATACAGACACAGGCTCCCACTGCATTGTGTTGGACGGAACAATTGTCATTGTTTGATGCCTAGCTGAATGGTTAGAGAGCCTGTCTGGAGAGAAGGAGTCTCCTGAGGTTTGAATCTCAGTAAGGTCTGAGAGGTGGCTCACCATCAGGTGGGATGAGATGTTGATCCATCATTTCTTGATCTTTCTGCTGTTCCTTCGTCTGGAATGTGGTCTCGGTTGTTGTTGTTGTTGTCGTTGGTTGCCATGGCTGCCAGCGTCCTTCTGGTAGAAGTTGTGCAGAAGGTGTGTCCAGCCAGGTGTTTGTCTCTGTGTCAAACACTCTGATGGTTGTGTAGACCCCCTGGAACCCATGCCAGCCCCCGAATACAAACATCTTTGTCCTGACGATGGTGGCCTTCATGGTGGTGTGAAGCAGGAGGTGGAGTTCCTCTGGTGTTAATTAAAGTCCAGACCATTGTGCTGGTGTCCAACTTGTACTAGGGTTTGGATTCGTTAGGATTTTAACGGTTCCGGATCCTTCCCGGATCCCTCTTAACGGTTCCGGTTCCTAACGGTTCCCTTAACGGATCCCAATATATCTTTTTTCCCCTTTTTTCTGACATACATTATACTTGTATTATAGTAGTGCATAATAAACACAAATTCAATAATACAAAGCCACTTTATTGCACAGAAAAAAGCAATTGTACTTTACAATTATGAGGTAGGCAGACAGCACTACTGCACTAGTAGCATATCTTTCAAGTAAGCACTTTTTTTTTAAGAGTTTGTCTCACAGACACAGTATCCTCTTGTTTAAATTAACATACTGTAATGAACATACAGTTACAAATACAATTATGCATGTTTAGATACAACGGGACAACGCTCCACACGTCCCAAACTCTTCTCCCTTCTGGCTCCAAAACTGTGGAATGCACTTCCCATTGCAGTCAGAACTGCAGCATCACTCCCAATCTTCCGCCGTAGCCTGAAAACCCACCTTTTCAGACTCCATCATGGCCCATAGCACTTACCCTAACCCCTTAGATAGCATTTATGTTGGCTTAGATAGCATTTGACACAGACTTATAGCATGTTATGTAGACAGCACTATAATTGTATTGTATATAGTCATAGCACGCCATAGTACATATGTATAGCATAGTAGTGAATATGTATAGTTTATTATGTATAGTGTATGTATAGTTTCATCATATAGATATTCCGCTGTTACCTTCTTAGCTTACGCATGTTTCATGATAAATGCTTTTATGTGATGTATTCCCATGATTTTGTTCTTGCTTAAATGTAAGTCGCTCTGGATTAAGAGCGTCTGCTAAATGCCTAAATTGTAAATTGTAAGGTGTAGGCTAGGCAAGTAAACAGTAAACAACATTTGCACTACTGCACTAGTAGGCACTGACTGCACTGGCAGATATTTCAGTAAACGTAAGTAAAAGTAAAAGTATTTTCAGGAAAATGAGGTAGGCACAGTAAGGCACTACTTTTGAATTCATTTAGGCTTTAGGCCTGAGAGCATGCAACTTCTAACAGTTCTTTTGCAGGAAAATTAGCTTATCTGCTACTTCTGGACGAATCCTACACCTCTCCTCGCTAATAGTGTCTCCCGCAACTGAAAACACTCTCTCTGATGGTGTTGATGATGCTTGTACACACAAATATGTTGCAGACAAATCATACAGCATGGGGAGGGAGTGCCTACTCTTCCACCACCAAGCAGCAGGGTTTGTGCCAATGGCCAGAGGGGCCAGGTTCCTGTAGTGATTTTTTTCTATTTCTGCTCTCTCAGAATATGACAGGGGGCGCATGGTCTCAGCTTCCCTTCTAACAGCTTTCTCTTCCTCTTCAAAGAGCTCTTCTAGGGGTGATATTTTCTTCTTCTTGATCTGAGGACAGGGATGCTGCTGACTCTTGTGTCTGAAATATCAATAGACAAAACATCCTCCTGTTGGTGATGATTTTGATATGATATGACCAGAAAGTGTTCCCAAGAAAATGAAAATGTTGTTAATCCTTACCTCATCAATCTCCTCTTCCCCTTCCTCGTCCGTGTCAATCTGATCAGAAACAGTGCTCTGGCCCTGTGTGGTGGTCTCACTCTCTGCTGCACCGTCCTCTTGTCCGCCTGCCACTGGCAGCTAAAATACAAATTTGTTCACTTTAGGCTGACGGCTATTAGACGGTACCTTGTTGCCACTCGTTTACCTTTATTTCATTTTTTACCTGGTGCTCAGCCTCGTCTGGACTCGCAATCTTCACTGCTGCCGTCTTGAGCCGGGCCCAGACTTCATCGTTGTCCACTTTAAACTTAAATCTTGGGTCCATTGAAGTGGCCTCCTCCAGACATTCTGATATGTCAACATCCTATAAATCACACAACAACAGAATAGATGCACAGTATAACTTTGTAAAGTAATACTATTCATTTACAAGAAGGCCAATTGTATTTAATTTGATCCATTTGAATACCTTGTAGCGCTTTGAGAGATCAGTCCACACCTTCTCCTTAATAGTGATGGCAAAGGTGGAGTCTCCATCCTTTACTGCAAAGTGAGCCTCCAGTTTCTTCAGAATGGGAAGAATTTGCCCACATGTTGGCATGTTCTCGCTCGATGCAGCCAGGGTGCAGGTGTAGAGGATTCCCATAAGCTTGGTGAACTCCTGTGCTTTCCTCAAGTCATCATCTGTGATTCTGTCCAATCTACCAAAAATGCAGTATATTGTACATAATGTTGAAATGGTTAGGGAAATCATATTTACAATGAATACATTATAAATGTGTGTATGTATATAATGTGGAGTCTAGGTGGGTAATGAACAGGCAGAACAGGGTATTGCAGCACTTCAAAACGCTGTTTATTAGCAAGAAGGTTGATTATGACAGTTAGATCACAATGAGACGCTCGACATCCGTCTCTGGGTAGCATTCACAAGCGTACAGTATTATTGGCTTCACAGGATTCCTTCGATCGCCTGGAGTAGGGTGAGAAACATCCGTTAGTTTCAACTTAAATTATACAGTCTTCTTCTTACGGCACGACTCCACACTGGAGGGCTCGTTATAATAAGAAACGATAAGAATAATAATAATATGACGGCGGAGCCTTGCTTCGTGACGTCGTCAGTATTTAGCCTTTACTGTAGCGGGTTCAGCTCCGAGCGTGCACCTGCCGTTTAGCCCACCGGCGTTCAATACAACGAGAGCCTGCTTGCTAGGCAGTCCTCGAAGAATAGTCTGTGTGGAATTAAATAGGTTTCCTTCCGACCTTTTAGTATGGGTTCCAGTTGTCTTCGCTGTGGCAGGGCTGCCCCCCTGTTGCGTCGCGATAACTGTGAACTCCTGGAACTCCCGTTCCTAATTCATTCATTCATCCGTGTCGTCCGAGGTCTCTGTCCCGCGGACATTCCCTGGCCCGATCCTGAAAGCCTGTGACGGGGAGAGTGACAGTTAAGGCATGCAGAGATATATACACAGGAGTGTGTGTGTTTGGTGAGAGCGTGTGTGTCTGCTTACCCCCCGACGGTTTGTGCGTGCGTGCCTCCGTGAGCGCTTGTGTGTGTGAACCAGCCGCTGTCAGACCGACTACTAAGTCTTCCTTTTATACGCCGGGTGTGGCCGCTTGCTGGTTTGGGCGCGGTCCGTCCATCAGCTCAATCTGGTGGAGGAGGAGGTTCGGGACGTAGACCTCCCCTATTAGGCGGCCGAGGGCGTGTCTTACGATCCGAGGCGTCTTCTGTCTGACAGCTTGTCTGGTTGCCCTGGCAACGCACTTACCATCGCGGGGTGTCGCTCGCGAGACCCCACAATATATATATATATATAATTATTTTTTAAATGCTATACTCACTTCTCTGCTCCCTTTTTAACTCTTTGATCCAGAACTGTTGCTTGGACGGCTGGGTATTGCTCTATGAACCTTTCGATCATCAAGTAGGTAGAGTTCCAGCGGGTTTTCACATCAAGCACCAGCTCATGAATCAGTTCTGAAATGAAATAACAAACACACACACACACACACACACACACACACACACACACACACACACACACACACACACACACACACACAGTAGAGTATTACAACATGTACAATTATTATTTAAACTTCACCACCACCACCACATCATTGCAATTTGTACATGCACAAATATGCACCTAAAGTGTGGGCTCTCCACAGTCGTAAATGCATGTGCATCCATCACAATGAACTTCGTAACAGCACGGTGAATTTCTTCAGTCCTCTCTTTCGTCATCCTCCCAGCTGCTGCTTGGGTGAATGGAGTTGATGCACTGGTGGTGCTCACCTTTTCTGTATTTCCTATAGACAAAATATAACATTATATTCATGAACGATTAATTTAGAGCCAATTTAAAAGCAGTTGATTTGCTACTGCTAGTAATTTGTGCAGAGAAGTGCAGAGAAAAATGATTGTTTTATTCATGGCTCTAGTTACTGTTAACGTGATTCATAAAATATCAGACAGACTGTCACAGACAGACGTCGAGTCATTGGCGTTCTAAATTAACACCATAAACAGTTAAACAATAAAGTATAATAAAAAGCTCAGTAGAAATGAGTAATATCTAATGTTACTAGCCTGGGGAAAGTGAACCAGCAGCCTCGTTGTCGGCGGCGTCTTCATCATCAGCCTCTCCCCCCGAAGGCTGTGTTGCTGCGGGGCCGGGCACGGCTTTTTTTCCGAAGGCTATCAAACACTTTGCATGTGCCCAGTGGTGGAAAAAGTACAAACATATTTTACTTAAGTAGAAGTACTGATTCTCTACTTGAAAATTACTTAAGTAAAAGTACAAAGTACCCATTGAGAAAGTTACTTAAGTAAAAGTACAAAAGTACCTCAAATTAAATGTACTTAAGTACAAAAAGTACCCGGTGTAAAATGTACTTAAGTATAAAAGTAAAAATTACAAAGTACAAGTACAAGTAAAAAGTACAACATGCTTTTCAAAATGCCTACAAAGAAATGAAGTCCAACAGTGGCTTTATTTCAACACTCATCTTGAAACTGGCCAATGGCATTTAATGTTTGTGTTGGGATAAACACTAGAAACTGTCCATTCATTATCAATGGCATTTAATGTTTGTGTTAGGATAAACACTAGAAACTGACCATCCATTATCAATGGTATTTAATGTTTGTGTTGGTATAAACACTAGAAACTGACCATTCATTATCAATGGCATTTAATGTTTGTGTTGGGATAAACACTAGAAACTGACCATTCATTATCAATGGCATTTAATGTTTGTGTTGGGATAAACACTAGAGACTGACCATTCATTATCAATGGCATTTAATGTTTGTGTTGGGATAAACACTAGAAACTGACCATTCATTATCAATGGCATTTAATGTTTGTGTTGGGATAAACACTAGAAACTGACCATTCATTATCAATGGCATTTAATGTTTGTGTTGGGATAAACACTAGAAACTGACCATTCATTATCAATGGCATTTAATGTTTGTGTTAGGACAATGTTTGTGTTTACTATCATTACAAACATTACAAACAACTCAGGTTGCAAGCAGCTCACACAAAAATATATTTCAGATGGGGGTAGACAGTCATTTAGGGGAGAATGGGGAGAGCCATTGCAATTTGCAAAACAGACATAATTGCGTGAATTCACACATTATAATTAGTCCTTAACTATTTAAGCCCCACCCACTCCACTCTGTGAGGGCAAACTGTCTCCCATTGAGATGCATGTAAATGATTTCTCCATAAAAATAATCGGTCATTTCAGTAGCAAGAGCTTGAAAATGTCTTCTAAATCTAGTCAAAAAAGCCTACAGTAGGCTATAGGCCTATGCACAAATGTGGATTACATTATTGGGGAGAAAGTTAAAACCGATATCAACTTTAACAACCATCCCGTTTGACAGACGTTTACATGCAATGCACTAGGCCTACAGTGATTATTATTGCAATCACCTGGATCGGTGAGTGTAACGTTCCTGAAGTTAAGCTGTGTATGTGACGAAAACAGAACTGCAATAACCAGCAGATGCAGCGCACGTCACACACACACACACACACACACACACACACACACACACACACACACACACACACACACACACACACACACACAGCGCGGCTCGCTGTAATTTATTCACGGCACCAGAGAGAGAGACCGAGAGAGATAGACGGGCGCTTCTGTCCAGCTTTTTCACCAACATGCTTCTGCGTGAATGTGAACCATAGAGTATTAAAAGGATAGAGACTGAACTGGCGCGAAGCTCCGCCCCTCCGCTATTCATGTCAGTGGAAGTTTCTCAGTGGCGTTTTGAAGCAGCCCCTTGATGTGAACGAATGAGTGAGGCGATCAAGCGAGCCCCGCATATTTCTCATATTTTGCGCGGAAATGTGTAGCGAGTAACGAAAGGTGTCCAATTTTAATGTAGCGGATTAAAAGTACGATTTTTTACTTGTAAATGTAACGGAGTAAAAGTAAAAATACAGCAAAATAAAAATAGTAAATAAAAGTACAAATTCTCAAAACGTGTACTTAAGTACAGTAACGAAGTAATTGTACTTCGTTATTTTCCACCACTGCATGTGCCTAGACTAATGCCGTGCATCGACTTGAGATGCTTTCTCATTGCGGACGTGCAACCACCTTTACATGACACGATGGACTGACATTTTATGCACTTTGCATTGAAAGCATTTGCCTCTCTGTGGAAGTGTAACCATACTTTACTTTTTTGCGGTCTTTTAGACATTTTTCTCCTCTAGTTGTCTCGCTCGCTCCGGTTACACACGCTTGCTTCTTGCTTCATGTGGGCTTGCCGCTTCCTCATTTCTCCCAGATCCCCCACTGACTCTTGTAGGTGACGTGACGTCACCACAGCCGCTCGTATGCATGCACAGACACAGCGGAGCTAAATTATGACTGATGAGATCCGTTTGCGGAACCGTTCATAAAAAAACAATGGAACCGGGTCCGGATCCGCAATGTCGGAACCGGGTCTGAAACGGACCCGGTTCCGAATCCCAACCCTAACTTGTACATGTCATTAGTCCATTCATTCAGCTTGGTGTTTCCTCCATGGATAAACATGACCTTCTCCAACACACAGGCTGAGTGGTAGCTCCTCTCCTCTGGAACAGTCCCAGAAACCCTGGGTTGGAACCATCTGTGGGTGTAAACATCAAATGCATAAAGCACATTGCAGTAAGGCCTCCCTCCCCAGATGTAGACTGTATCTTCCACCAACACAGCTGTGTGGCCCCTGAGCATGGATGGAACCTCAAGGTGACCGTCTCCTCTTCCTGGTTCCACTGGAGGTAACTTCTTCCAGCATAAAGACACTGTGTTGAAGACATGGACATCCATCTGTTCCATGTTGTTGATGGTCCTTACATCACCGTAGCCTCCAAAGGAATACAGTATGTTCCTCACTGCTACAGCAGCATGACAGGCTCGCGTTGGTCCTCCTGCTTTGGAAACGGTCCAAGACAACATCACTCTGTCTGTCTGTCTGTCTGTCTGTCTGCCTGTCTGTGTCTCTCTCTCTCAACGTCTACAGTCATTTTCAACACAGTGCATCATCTTATATCTTCTGGTGTGACATCACACGAGACACAAACTGTTGCCATGCACGCCTTAACAACGCCAATTAGTGCAGCTGTTCTTCATCTGCACCCTTTGAACTCTATTGCTATATTTATTACTTCATTGCGGCTACCTTGGGGTCTATGGATCTATATGGATCTATGGGTCTTCCACACGTATAGCATAGTATAGTATATATGTATAGTTTATAATATAGTTTCATTATATAGATATCCCACTGTTACGTTCTTAGCATACGCATGTTTCATGATAAATGCTTTTTAAGTGATGTATTAGCAAGCTTTTTTGTTCTTGCTTAATGTAAGTCACTCTGGATTAAGAGTGTCTGCTAAAAGCCTAAATTGTAAATTGCTACAGCGTTCCCTAACACTTAGCCTCGGTACCAGGCTTTCATTTTTGTTGGTGCAATTGCGACCCACCCCTCTAGACCAGAAACCTAACACGTTAGCTCAGGCTACCTAACACTGAGCTGTGTTGTATTTTGAGTGTGTGTGTGTGTGTGTGTGTGTGTGTGTGTGTGTGTGTGTGTGTGTGCGTGTGCGTGTGCGTGTGCGTGTGCGTGTGCGTGTACGCATGCTCGGAATTTGCTCAAGCTGACTGGCTGAGCACGGAATGTGATGTATGGCGATAACAGTGCCGCTCACGGGTGTAATATTTTTCTCCATATCGCTGTGTGAAAGACAGTCCACTGAGCAACTCAAAGTGAGGCTGAATGACAAGCATTTTGCATTCTGGCTCTTTGAGGGGAGCTAGCGTCCCCTATGGCCAGTTTGGTGTGTTTGTGTGTGTGTGTGTGTGCTCGCTGCTGTCCTAAATAACACATTTGTAGGGGTTAGGGCATTAAAATTAATAAAAGGCAAAAACAAATCCCCCCAGACATTCGCACCCCCTGGGGTCAAGTTCAAGCTACGCCCATGGACCCTCTTGTATACAAGTGTATAATGCTTTATTGGGTCGTCCACTCACAGTTTACAGTCTTTGTATTGAGTTGTGCTTGAATTGTACTGCAATTCTGCAATCTGTTAATACATATTTCAATCAATCAATCAAAAAGGCCTATAGTGTCGTATTAAGAAACTGTTGTTTCAGTGCGGTCGCTTCTTGCCCTCGGGGCGTCTGGGAGTATTAGTGAGGAACAATGACATGAAGATATGGTTGAAAATGGGTGGACTGCTCCTTTAAGCTTTTAGTGTGTACATTTCTATTTATACATAGCCGTGTGCTTGTCTGGCACTTGAATGTTGTGCATAGACATTTTGTCTGTGAGTGCACACTTGACGGTGTGTGTGTGTTAAGGCTGTACCCTAGACCTTATTTTAGGACTCGAACTTCGGCAGAAATTTTCGAGTGAACATTCGGACCATTTGTTTCTAATTAATTAAAAAAATAAACGTCTCGATCAGAGCGTCTGAGTTTCTGTAGCAGTTTTCGGAAGGGCGGGGGAGCAGTCGGTTTGGGGGGTTCCCCGGCGGCTGCGCGTCGCTTCCTCCTCTGACAGAGGGGAAGCGAGTAAGCGACGCCGTCAGAAGCCCCCTCGCTCAGGAAGGCCCCCTCACTCTCAGACACACAACGTGTGTTGTTAATTGCGACAATAACATACAGCCTACCGGTATGTAAGAGGAATATAAACACAAGACCGTGGCGCAAAACTTCATATTTACCCTGCTCTAATGCAACAAAAGTGTGTTCTTCCACACTCACAAGAAGTGGGCACAGGGAAAAAGCAGATCTTCCGTGACCGTTTTGCTTAATAATGATCAGAGTTCACTCCTTTTTGCTATCATGCTAGAGAGCATAATGCTAATATATTATGGCTGCTAGTAAGAAAAGCGATCATGCTGGCGTGTGTGTTTGTGTGTGTGTGTGTGTGTGTGTGTGTGTGTGTGTGAGAGAGAGAGAGAGAGAGAGACAGAGACAGAGAGAGAGAGAGAGAGAGAGACGCGTCAGTCTCCAATCACCAAATGAACGTGCACAGCAGAACAATAAGGGGAGATTTCTTTAAAAAATCATAACTTCTGACAGGAATGCACTAGAAACTTACTTTTTTTTTACATGTTCATATCGCATTCTCGCCGAGATATATTTTCAAGTTAATAAAAAATAAAAAATAATAATAATTATTATATTTTTTTTAAATAAAAATTATATTAAAAAAACGAATGCTTCAAGCCCATTAATTAAGATTCGAGTGCCAACCCTAACGAGCGAACATTCGAACCTTGAATGTTTGGGGACAGCCTTAGTGTGTGTGTGTGTGTGTGTGTGTGTGTGTGTGTGTGTGTGTGTGTGTGTGTGTGTGTGTGTGTGTGTGTGTGTGTGTGTGTGTGTGTGTGTGTGTGTGTGTGTGTGTGTGTGTGTGTGTGTGTGTGTGTGTGTGTGTGTGTGTGTGTGTGTGTGTACACATGACAATGTGCATGTGTGGGACAGAGAATGGGACAGATAGTGTGTGCTTTGATTGCTGTGAAGTTGACAGAAGTCCTCAGGGGAGAGCAGAGTAATGTAATGTTGAGTACACTGTACACTAAAACACAATGACACACACACATGTGCACGCACGCACATACGGACGCACGCACGCACGCAAAGCTCTACGAAACTTTAACTCGGGACAATTGACCTAATCATGCTCTTTTAACCTTGTTCTAAAGCAGGGTTCCCCAATAAATTTTCCTCAAGGGCCATATTTTGACTAGCGTACCAGGCTGGGGGCCGAGTCTGCACGCGCGAGGTCGAGGTCTTACCCTGAAAATTCATTTTCAGGGCAAGACCCCATTTTAAAAGGATGCCCAGTTTGACATGCATAGGCTACTGACCCCCATTTAATGCCATTTATATCTGGGAACCTTAAAAAAAAAAGGTATGGAAGGCCCATGGAAATTCTTTCATGGGCCACAAGGGGGCGCTCTGTGGGCCGCAAATGGCCCGCGGGCCGCCTATTGGGGAACCCTGTTCTAAAGCATTTAGTATTATGGTTGGAGAAGTGCTGTATACAAATACCGGTAAAACAATTATCAATCATTATCAATAATGACTCATAAATAAGGCAAAATTAGGCAATACATGGAAATAGCTTTCTAGTGTGTATTGTTAGTCTGATTTGAGAAGCTGACTTAGAATTCAGCCCCTTTTTTATTTCCATTTAAATAACTGAAATAGACAACATTCAGCTGCACTGCATGTCGTAGTGATGTATATGTCATGGTCGTGTGTACTTGTACCGTACGTCAGTGCTGTGTGTCGTATGAAGTGAACATCAGGTTTTTTTTTGCTGACGACGTTTGAACAATATGGATGTTTATTTGTTTCTGCAAGGTCAGGTCCTATGAGAGAATGTGATTGTCTCTTGGGTCCATTCTGTGTGTGTGTGTGTGCGCGTGTGCCTGTGTGTGTGCGTGTGCCTGTGTGTGTGTGTGTGTGTGTGTGCGCGTGTGCCTGTGTGTGTGCGTGTGCCTGTGTGTGTGTGTGTGTGTGTGTGTGCGTGTGCGTGCGTGCATCCGTCCGTGTGTCATAAATGCTTTTCTTGGCTACTGTGAAAATTGGTCACAGTAGTCATCATGAGAGCACGCGATGTACAGCATGCAGGCCTCCCCACAGACCACCTGATTGACATCAGCGGAAGACTGGGAAGAGGAGCCTTAAAACCTTTGTTAATCCCGCGGGGGGGGGGGGGGGTCTTCTCCAGGGACACTTCTACACAGACGGGGGGGGGCAAACAGGTGCATGGCCTTCTGATTACCAGCCGCCAGCGTCTGTATATGTCTACGTCATCCGTACGTCTGGAGCATCAGATCAGGGTGAGAGGTAGAGCAGTGGTTCCCAAACCTTTTCAAGTCAAGGACCCCCAAATTGACACCAATTAACCCCGCCGCGGACCCCCATTTGAAGAGATACTGTCTGGGACCCCCATGAGAGAAGAACGTTTACGGCCCTAGCAGTGATTTTCAATGATTTAAATTTCAAGGACCCCCAGTTTGATATGCAACAGGCTACGGACCCGCCATTTAATGACATTGAAGACCCCATTTTGTATTGTAAAATCAATGTCAATTTAACTCTTGAGAGTGTACAAATGGACGACCTGGAGAGAATGGAACCACATTGACCCATAAGGGTCCATTTGGTTCCATTTGTACATTCTCAGAGTTACAGACCCATAACGGTCCATTTGGTTCCAATCATCACAATCACTATCATTTAGCTGCATGGGGAGTCTGGCGACCCCCTGGAACTCCCTCAAGGACCACTGGAGTAGAGAGACAAAGATAACATTGGAGCTAGAAAGATCACGGTTCTGTTTGTTACATACTGTACTCTGTTATACGCCAAATATCAATTGTATATAGTTGCTATTTCCTCTTGTTCTCCCACTTTTTTGGCTTTTCTGTCTTTATAGAGGGTATGTGCATGACATCATCATGATACCGGACGGAAGATATGTGGGAATGCCTACGGAGTGGCAAAAAACTACTTTCTGGTCATGACAGCCCATACATGTCATGACAGTCCATACATGTCATGACAGCCCATACATGTCATGACAGCCCATACATGTCATGACAGTCCATACATGTCATGACAGCCCATACATGTCATGACAGCCCATACATGTCATGACAGCCCATACATGTCATGACAGTCCATACATGTCATGACAGCCCATACATGTCATGACAGCCCATACATGTCATGACAGCCCATACATGTCATGACAGCCCATACATGTCATGACAGTCCATACATGTCATGACAGTCCATACATGTCATGACAGTCCATACATGTCATGACAGCCCATACATGTCATGACAGCCCATACATGTCATGTAAATTACATTACATTAAAGGTTTCATGACATTATTTTTAATTTATTTTTATTTTTCGTTTTTTACATCCCAAAAACCTGAACTTTGAACATTCAGTGGATTTTCTGTTGTCTGGAGCTTTCTCTGGGGTTTGGAAGTCTTTCTGAGCTGCAATGAAAACAGGCAATACAGTGAAAACAGTGACATCTGCTGGTGAATCCCATTGACATATGGGATTTTCTGTCTCTTACATCACAAACAGCAGGAAACTCAGAGCACCTGTTTGAGCCAGAAAACCCAACACCACAGAACCTCTACTGAATGTTAAAAAGTTCAGTTTTTTGGGTGCAATTGAGCACAGAAAACCTAAAGAAATGAAGAAAAAAAAATATATTGTTAATGTTACAATCCCTTTAAACAGCTTTAAATGGCGTTGAACTCACCTTATGCATGCGCATACCCTCTATTGATAGTTACAAGTGAAGATGGACAGGAAAGAGGGAGAGAGAGACATGCAGGCAAAGGTCGTCATGAATGGGACTCGAACACGTGACGCGCTGTCAGGCCAGAGCCTATAACCCATTCTGACCTGAGATCAGATTCTAAAAATGTCTTCTATGTCAGTCGCTCTTCGATTTTTCAAAAATAGCAGACCTACAAGCTCGTAGCGCGCCACTCGGTGGGCTTGAGCTTGTAGATCTGCTATTTTTCAATAGCTAAAGCGCGACATGATAACACCAAAATGGGTTCCCGCACAAAATGGGATAATTATATGTGGCATGTGCCTGGACCGCTAGGCCAGCGGGCGCTCCTATTTCTGCAATTTTTTAAATGCAAATAAATAAATGAGAGAAAATGTTTTGAAGCATTTGGATATTAAAAATGTATTGTTAAAATGTCATATCACTGTTTCGGCAGGTACAACTGACTTCTTCAGGGTATATGTATGAAGAAGGCAGTTGTACCTGCCGAAACGTTGGTTTCTATTCTATTCTACTTTGGCTATCGGTGTGTGCGGCCATACTCTTTTGTCTTTTGAAGACTTAACTCTTAAAATGTCATATCAAACATGAATTACAAACATATCAGACGGTCGACCTGGAATGTATTTAATTCAGTCTAACCAAAAGCAGGGACCAAACATATCCCGACCGGCGATTCAAACAAAATGGGGGGGATGTCAAAAGTCCAAAACCCTGAGAAGGAGACATAGAAATTCAGGTCAAGAAAAAGGTACGGGAGAAGGAGAAAGAGGAGGATTGAAAGGTCAGGAAAGAGAGGAGGAAGGTTAAAAGCAGAGGTGACCGAGGGAGCGAGAGTGGATGCAGATGCGACGTTGGTGAGAGAGTGAAAGACAGAGAGGTTAAAAGGAGATAATGTGATGTCACATATCTGTCATGGCTTCTCTCGTCTCTGCGGTGACAAGGTCATGAATGTAAATGACACATGACTGCTGGACGTACAGATTGTCAGTCTGACGCAAGGAGAACGTCTTTATCTGCTCCGACGCCATGAAGCACAATGTCAGCTCCTCCTCTCGTCGCTTGAGAAATTATCCCATTCTGGGCAGGAACCCATTTTGGTGTTAGCACTAGGTCATGCTTTAGCTATTGAAAAATTGCAGAACTACAAGCTCATAGCGCGCCACCGAGTGGCGCGCTACGAGCTTGTAGGTCTGCTATTCTTGAAAAATCGAAGAGCGACTGACATTTTTTAAATCTGATCTCAGGTCAGAATGGAAAACTGTCAGGATGTAGAAGACATTTTTAGAATTTGATCTCAGGTCAGAATTGGTTATATTCCAAGTATGTTTACTCGTGGACAGCTGCTATAAGCATGCTATTTAGAGTCGAGATTCAAGATTGTTTTTTTTTTTTTTAAACTAACATGATTTGGTTTCGGTTCTTCAAGGTTATAGCGGCAGTAACATTAAAATGAATAATTAAGAATAACAAGTAGTAAGATAGGAAATAGCTAAGTATATGCACTTTACATGAATCATAGCACAATTTGAGGCACTAGAAGGAGACGGTGCTATTAAAATACATGATTCCTGCATCAAAATATGATATACGTTATGTAAATGAGCTGTGTGTGTGTGCGTGTGCGCGCTCGCACGTGCGTGTGTTTTGTTTGTGTTCTGCTGAAACGCAGTGGCGTGCACAGACATTTAGAGGGGCAGGTGCTCAAGTGAAAAAGGGCACCTTGTGCAGCGCGTGGAACCAGGCGGTTGCCTTAATAGTGTGAGATTTTGGGGCCTAAATATATTAGAAGCTTTTTTATCAAGAATTGATCAATGTCCCCATGGTCCACATAATGTACAGTGTACACTGTACAAAAGGGCACATTTGTCCAGAGGGAAAAGGCCCCTAGTGTCTATCTGTGCACGCCACTGCTGAAACGCATTGCAGTCAGTGTGCTTATGTTATTGCGAGCATAAAGGTATTAATCCATTTAGGCCTGACGTCGAAAAAAATAAAAAAAAGTCTTCTGAAATAATATATATTCAAAGATTTGTGCCACATTTTAACGATTTTTCAAAAATAGCAGACCTACAAGCTCGTAGCGTGCCACTCGGTGGCGCGCTATGAGCTTGTAGATCGACATTTTGCGAGCTTGTAGATCGGCTATTTTCAGCAGAGACGCAACACTGACACACAACTACAGTATGGTCAGTAGTCTTGCATATATAAGCCAGACAACTATATTCCACAAACTCCCAATGCTATATAGAGTCTGGAACTACAGTAACACCTCCAGAAATACGAGTAAGGAAGCTGCCATTTTCCGTTCACGGAAATATATTATAAAATATCTTTAGAGCTTATATTTTTATGTCCTTTCCTGCCAAGCAACATGCTGCTGTATATACTGTATATGCCTATAGATCTCGAAATAGATTTATATTTATGTGAGGATAGATGTGCGCGATGAAACGGAGGAGTCTCCACTGTCTCCACAGGACATTATCCTCTGGATAACGTCTGCTAAAAGCCCCGATTGACACTGATTTACTACTGATATACTGTCATTTGTAGATGTGTAGACATGGTACAGTCATAAGGATACTCTTTTTTTATTGTACAATAAAACCATTTAACGTACTCTTTTTATTTTTCTTTCAAAGGATGATACAGCAAATGTAGCCACATTCATTAATTTAGTTTTTACCCAAGCACCTACTTTTGTTTCTATAGCTACACTAACCACTGCTCTGACCTCTGACCTGTTACCCTGTCACTGGCCAGCTCCCTCTGGGTGTCCTTTTGTGCATTGTGTAATAATTAAAGTCCACATAGTTTATAATCATATAAACAGTACAGAATAGGATCTCTGATGCATAATAAAATATTCATGTTAAATTATTAGTTAACTCAGTAACCATTCATACAAAGTAAAAAAGAAAAGCTTGTGTTGAACCCTGAGCCATCTCTCCTTTCAGATCCTCAGATCTTCCCACACTTCTGTTCCCCATAGAGGCAGATAGAGATGAAGATACGCACGCACGCACACACACAAACACGCACACGCACACACACACAGACACGCTCCATGTTTCCATGTGGATCTGCTGGTGGATTAAGATTCAATCCCTGATCCACTGATACACGGCAGAGCAGCACGCAAGATGAATCCCAGTAGGGGTGGTTGGGGGGAGGGGGGGGGGGGGGGGGGGGGGGGGCGTGTGTGTGTGTGTGTGTGTGTGTGTGTGTGAACGCGTGCATGTTAGAGTAAGTTAAGTTATAGGAAGCAGTATTGGTCTCACAGGATGACCCTCTATAGTTTTCCCAGCTTTGACTGATAACATTTTAAAACACAGGTTCTCCCGTCAGGTCAGATGGGCACAAAGCTTTATGAGGCCATGGAAAACATGTCGAAAACATCCATGACTTTATGGAATAAAAACCTTAAGAAAACTGTGTTTATACCACTATTGGTGCTATTGACGATATGCACACGGCTGCTTTCCGTACAGCTGCAATGTTGGTGAGTTTGACGTTATTTAATACAATTAGGTAGGACTTTTCTGTTTGGATGAATGGGCTGTGTATGGGAAGTTGCACCTAGTTAGCACCTTGCTGGTAAGATGGCAGCCGTGTGCATATCGTCAATAACGGGCCACTCCACTCTTTGGCCTATAACTCTTGAACTGTAGGACTATGTATCAGTCAGTTTTCCTTTTTCATTCCGATTTGCTATGATTGGCTTCCATCCACGTCTACCACAAATTGTATCACACATTGAGAGGTGTATGTATCTAAAAATGCAGAGACAAAAGCTACTTCACTTACTTAATCCATTCTGGGCGGGAAGCCGGGAACCCCTTTTGGTGTTTTGAGCATTATGGTATGCTTTAGCTGTTGAAAAATAGCAGATCTGCAAGCTTATATGAACTTGTAGAGTCTGCTATTTTTGAAAAAACGTGAAAATGTGGCGCAAATCTTTGAATACATTTCTGTCAGAGCGAACGTTTTTAACTCAAATCTTTGCTTCTGGGGGGGTCCCTGGAACAACATATTTTCAGATGGGGGTCGGCGGCTAAATACATATAATGCTAGGGGTCTTTGACATGAAATAGTTTGAGAACCACTCACATAGAAACATACGTTTTTCAAGAAAACTATATCAAGACTTAGAAGGCATTTGTAGAATCGGCCTCAGTGAAAAATGGTTTAACACCTTATATTATGAATAAAACATCCAATCATACCCCGATTGGCATCTATAGGAGACCTCCAAAAGCTGTCTCTAGTGGGCGCCACAGACGCCAACAGCATCCTCTGTCATACCCCCGACTACAAGGCAAATATTTACACTCTGAGTGGCAAAGGCGGAGATCTCCGGCCCTATCAAATGATTGCACTCATCGCCCAGGACGGAGATGAATCAAAAGACGGAAAAATTAATCGTTTCATAACCAAGCGCACCGCCCTACAGCCTGGGAGCGTCTATTGAGCAACATTCGATGTCATTTCCGGTTGGGACGTCGTCCAAAGTGTTCCCCCTCCATTTTAATGGAACGTGAATAAGTCTTAATCTAAAATGAACGATTCCAATTCTAACCAAAGGTTGTGTTTTTGACGGCCCATCGCGGTCCCCCGTCGCGTTAGAAATACCTTCGTTGGTTGTCGATCCTCCAAAAGGTCTTTTGGCTATACATGCTATTATATCTAGCACTATCCAAGTCTCCAAGATGGCGCCGAGCCACCTTCAAATGGGCTCTGAAGCTACAAATAGCTGGGCGCATTGATGTAATGGTTCCAAATGACGCTGAGCATTAACCGTTGCCGTGGCCACATCCTAGGGAATCCAATCGAGGGATGCATAGGATGTGTGTACACGTCCTAGCGCATCCTCAATGATATCAGGCGAGGGGAGAATATTCCGATTTTTTTCATTTTTTAATATTATTTCAGTCGGACACTCGGCCACCGTCCTTCGCGCTCTACGGCCATATTAGCTTCCCGTTGACTTAGCCGTTAGCGCGGCAGAAAGAATGCCTCGTCTCTCCTAATCCAGGGCGCTCTCCATGGTTTTGATCTGATGGATAGCACTTCCTTTCCGCTCCTCATCCGCCTCTCGTTCAAAAATATGAACGCTTTTTGGATCATAGCGTATAGAGACCTGGAGGCGTGATCAATGCTCTTTGGCCACTCAGAATAGCCAAATGGCATTGATCACGCCTCCAGGTCTTTAGTTTACTCAAGTTAGGTAATAAGACCTGGTACTTAAAACACGCAAAATACAGCCCATAGTGTTTTGAGAAAGAAAATATGTATCTTGTGTCTGTGTGTTGAGAGTGTAGGAATGATTTTGTGCATAATTCAAAAGAATATTCATTCTGAATTATGTGCTAGAATATAGTTGAAGGACCTATTGTAAAATAGGACATTGTGACTTTAACAGGTGGAACTGTTATATTGAGATAGTAGACCTGTGTTACCCTGATGCACTTTAGACCTGGAATCATTATGGCTGTTCGCTTCTAATAGAAATAAAGTGAACTTAGAACTGCTGGGAATACCCACCCTGATGGAGATGTTAGATGAATTCACACACACACACACACACACACACACACACACACACACACACACACACACACACACACACACACACACACACACACACACACACACACACACACACACACACACACTCTCATTGTGCACACAGACATCAAAGTTCTGGGGTATAGTTTGAGACTCTAGGGCCTAGAGAGTCTAGGCTGTACATGGCAGCTCTGAGGAGAGGATTTAGATTTACATGTACTGTGTGTGTGTGTGTGTGCGTGTGTGCGCGTGTGGAGGAGGGAGAACAGAGTATCTCAGTCAAAGTGTGTTTTACCTCAGTATTGTAGGTTTAATCTCTCTGTCTCTTCAAGCTACAATCAATATAACGATAGAACATATTGCACATTATCAGTGAAAGCAATGTCTGTGCAATGTTCGTCTTGTGACCACATGTCATTGAAAAGTAATGTGATGTGTGTTGTCTGCTGTGAATTTATATATATTTTCTATTTCTCTCTCTCTCTCTCTCTTTCGCTCACACACACACACACACACACACACACACACACACACACACACACACACACACACACACACACACACACACACACACACACACACACACACACACACACACACACACTGTCTGTCTCTCAGGGGTGCAGCTGAGCTTCAGAACCCGGGCTCCAGACGGCCTGCTGCTCGTCGCCTTCTCTCCGGGAAACCAGAAAGAGTTTGTGGCCCTGCAGATCCAAAATGGACGCCCTTACTTCCTGTTTGATCCACAGGTTAGAGATAATATCTGTACCATCTGAATTGGAATGGACATTATGCAGTCATATTAAAGCGGGAGGCATATATACAGTTTTTAGGTGGTTAGTGAAAACAGAAAGATGTGCTGGCGTGAGCGGTGAGTCGCTTATCACTGTGGCTCAGTGACGTCATGTTGCAGTGTTGTTTTTGTCGACTAAAACTATGACGAAATACGAAATAAAGGTCGACTACCTTTTTCCACTGAAACTAAATGGAAACTAAGCTATGATGGTAAATGGTAAATAAATGGTAAATGGTGCATTTTATATAGCGCCTTTATCCAAGGCGCTTTACAGAGATTGTGCATTACATTCACCCATTCACACACACATTCATACACCGATGGCAGCGGAAACCATGCAAGGCACCAACTAGCACATCGGGAGCAATTGGGGGTTCAGTGTCTTGCTCAAGGACACTTCGACAGTAACTCTGGGGGAGCCCGGGTTCGAACTGGCAACCTTACGGTTACCATCCAGGCACTCTACCCCTGAGCCACCGCCGCCTGATGACTAAAACTAAGACTAAATATACTGACAATTTTGTCAACAAATAAAAACTAGACTAAAAGGAAGGGACTAGTGGACAAGAGATCCAGTATAAGTCATTTTACACTTGGTTGCATGCTGAAAATAGACAAGCTCACAATGCGTTGCAGCGCGACGCGTTGTGAGCTTGTAGATCGGCTATTTGTGTAAAAACAGTCATTACGACGGCATCAAGGCATTTAGTCAACTAAATCAACTGTATATTTAGTCAACTATAATCCTATGATATTTAGTCAACTAAAACTAGACTAACACTAAGACATTCCAGGTGACTAAAATGTCACTAAAATTAAATCAAATTTTGCTGCCAAAAACAACACAACGTCAATGACAACGTCATGTTGTAGTTTTCCCATCCACCGCGGTGAGTAGGTTATCACCTCAAATCTGGAGTATGCGTGAGCCTTTCAGACCACCGAGTCATGTTGCTTTTCTAATTTCGGTCAAAATAGTTGAACGCAGCTTTAGAATCTTCTGAACTGAATGAAATCAACTAAGTATGAAAAAATTAAATAAAAACAAAAAACTGGTTTGACTCATCACCACTGTTAAATCTAATTAAATTATACCTCATTTTGAATCTAGAATATTTCAAATGATTGCCTTCAATCACAGATATTTTGTGATTCATTTCGGATAGTTTCATGTGGTATTCCATGTTTTCCTGAAGTAACTCAGTCGAAGGAATTCTTTCACACACCGAGCAACTTGTCTGGTGAAGTTTATTTGATGGCTAGAAGTGTGTGATTTACTACTGTGTACTAAGTAGTAGGCGCCCACCCTGCTGCTGTTGACTGCATCCGTTTTTTTGTGTTTTTTTTTAACTACACTTTTCAGTTGGTCTGATTGCACTTGTTAAAGTATCTATTTCCCTATCATACAAGCGTTTCTTCTTTGCCACGTTCCGCTTCTTCATGTCGTAAACCCTACGGACGAGGCCTCTGAAACGAGAACATTCAAACGATCGTTTTCAGAGGCCACATAACATCAACACCCAGCCGTCCTCGCGTGATTGGCGAGAAGCGACTGTTTCATAAATCACACGTGAACCCTGCCGTGAGATGGTTTTTTGCGGTTGGATTAATGCTGGCTAATTTGTTAGACTGATAAATGAGGGCCATAGTGTTTTTCAATCCGGCACCCGTGTGCCCGTGACATGATTTCTGATCACTGCCACCCACAACAATGCTTCTATTGAAATGTCTGCTCCCATTCCTTATGAATGTTAATATCGCCTGGCTGGCCGTGCAATATGAAATGACTGAAGCGTAATTTATTGGCATGAGACTATCCATGCAGTGTGTTGATCGGATTTGAGTGCATTTTGGGGTGACAGTGGATATGGCGGAGGTAGAGTGGTATGAGATGGTCCTGGTTCAATCCTCGGCTCCTGCAGGCTTCAGGTCAAACTGTCCCTGAGCAAGACACTTAAAGGCTCATACATAGTCTGGATTTTCGGTGGTTAGGTGACCACCGAACTACAACATGACGTCACGAGCCGCGGTGAAGAGCAAACCACCGCCACCGCTCCAGCCCTTCTCTCTGTTTTTACTCACCACCGCTCAACGTTATTTCAGCTCCGGTGATCACCTCACCACCGGAACGGTGGTCACCTCACCACTGAAAATCCAGACTATGAATAGGCCTTAACTCTGCTCCCCTGTGTGCTCAGCAGCACACTGCTTGGTCAAATAAAGGCAGACCATTTTGTTTTGTCTTGGGGATCAGTAAATACCCATATCACTGCGTGAAAAGAGGAGTTGGCGGGCAATTATGGGCACTGTATTTTTCCCGTAAACCTCAGGTTTAGCGGGCATATACAGTTAATATACGGTAATATACCGGTGTGATGGTACAATTCGGGAGTTTACCGGAGTTTGTTGGAAAGTTTAAAGGGCCACTTCAATTCACTTTTCAACCTATCTTCATATAATAGGTCCTCACTACTAATAATCATGATAAAATGGCACGATTATTTTCTACTCAGTCTGTGTCTCATAGGAGGGCTGTGGGCAGTTCAGAAACCGTCCTCCAGTGACATCAACGTTAGGCAGATTCTTTTTTAAACAAGATTTTTATTTTACAAAAAGGTTTAGATTTTCATTATCGTTGACTTCCATTTTGACTTCCATTTTCGCATTGCAACTTTTCAGGACTAGAAAGCCTGCAGTTTATCTTAGCTTGTATTCTCCATCGATGATGTCCCTGGAGGACGGTTTCTGAACTGACCATAGCCCTCCTATGAGACACAGACCGAGTAGAAAAAAATTGCGCCATTTTTTTCATGATTTTTAGTGAGGACCTATTATATGAAGATAGGTTGAAAAGTGGTGAAGTGGTCCTTTAACGGGAGTTTCCTGTAATATACACATCCGCATTCCATGTTTTTTGCGCAGTACTGAGGACAATTCGTGTTGCATGCTTTATCCTGTATAAAATGTAGGGATATTATCGGCCTCCCGATATTGTCGGCCGATATTTGCATAAAAATCGTTATCGGTTTTACTTTATCCGTTTGAATTAATTAAATTGTTATGATAATGTTTATTTTTATTTGGAAAAACCTTACATTTATGAATGCCTTTAGGGAATCACAATAAAATTAGGCATATAATGTGTTAATTCCACGACCGGAGTTTGACAATATCGGAATATCGGCAAAAATGTCAATGTGGAACAAATTCCTTAAAAACATGTAGTTTTTCTTCTTGTAGTCACGGAACTTGACTGCCCACCTGGTTCTGTATAGAAGTGTAGGATGAACGTCTCATCCACTCACATCTAATTTCATTTTTCCTGTTGTTTGTTTCATCCTATAAGCTCCCCTCTTCCCCATTTCCACTCTGTCTTGTCTCTCTATCTGCCGTTCACTTCTTCTCTCCATGTCTCTCATCTAATAAATGTGATTTGCAGCCCTCATTGGTTTCTCTCAGTTAGAGAGAGAGAGAGAGAGAGAACTTTGAAAGTGTGTCAACGTTTGAATTGGCCTGCAATTAACTCATTCCCTGCAGTCACCACGCGTGAATACCAATCACAAGCTAATTAAGCTTCACGTGCGTGTGCACGCACGCACACACACACGCACACACATCATCCTTATCCATCCACACAGACACATGTAGGGGGGTAAAGAGTCAACGACTTCAATGATGAAAGCAATGATGGAGGATGATTATACATAGGCGTTACACACATACACACACAAAACCACTCCACACGTTGTCTCTCCGCTTCAGTGTCGTGATGTCAACTCAAGTGTGCGTGCTGCGCGCGTGTGTGTGTGTGCAGTATGTGCACAACTATGTACATTCCTGTTTGAATTGAAGTTGAGTAGTGTATGGATATGTGTGTTTAGTGTATCGTGTGCGTTGCCACATCTGTGTCTAGTCTCTAACCCAGTTGATTTGTTCGTTTAGTCTAGTTTGTGGTAATTAACAGTGGGAGTGGTGTCACGGCTTATTAGTGTTCCCCTAGATACATATAGCTGGGGCCATTAGTTCCCCCATTAGCCTGTTGAGCTAGCCTAATGGGATTACCAGCGCAGGGGGGCTAATTTAGCGTGACACAGGAAACTGGTATGCTTAGAAACACACGCACGTGTGAACTGACACGCGCACAAATACACATTCTAGCACAA
>NC_139699.1:44192673-44212673 GCF_964188405.1 Protomyctophum parallelum | reverse complement strand
CACACACACACGAAGGCACAAGAAGTTATGTGAATGTCACCCAGTGTTCAGCTGAACATCACTTCACCTGTGTGGCCTGTCCTCTCCTTAAGAGATTGGCTAAACACACAAGCGCATGCACACACACACACACACACACACACACACACACACACACACACACGCTTGCATATACGCTTGCATACTCTCATACATTTACACACATGAATTCTGCTCTCTCAATCGTCACTTACTGTTAGGCGCTCACAGAAACACACACACACACACACACACATGCTCCAAGGGTGCCAGGTGTCGCTGTATCAACCATGGGGGGATCACTTTGGATAAGTGCTACTTATCTGGCCAAACTAACAAAGGTTGTGTGTGTGTGTGTGTGTGTGTGTGTGTGTGTGTGTGTGTGTGTGTGTGTGTGTGTGTGTGTGTGTGTGTGTGTGTGTGTGTGTGTGTGTGTGTGTGTGTGTGTGTGTGTGTGTGTGTGTGTGTGTGTGTGTGTGTTCGCTCGCTCGCGTGCGTGCGTGCGCATCAGCTTCCAACATCACATAGAGTATATTAAAGAGAAAGCAGTGAGGGCGTTGGGGCATCCACTTTCTCACACACACACACACACACACACACACACCAAGGATAGCACAAGTGCAGGTCACAGAGCAGTTCATCATGCCATACACACAAGCAGAGAATAGTTAACAGGGTATAAACCCCAGCACCGTATTCTGGGCAAAACCTTATAGCAGAAAATAGCCGGTGGGACCAACGCCTTGGCGCCTTGTGAGCTTGTAGATCGGGAGGCACTCCCGTCGCCACAGTGGAGTCATGCCGCGTCCTCTGGGTGACAGTCTCTCGAGACCTGAACATCGACACCCTCACAAAAAAGGCCCAGAAGAGACTGTCTTTTTCTGAGACAGCTGAGGAAATCCCACCTCCCAAGGACCTTTGCTGGTTAACTTCTATACTGCCATCATAGAGTCCACCGTCACCCTCGCCATCACTGTTTGGTTCCCTGCTGCAGCGGCGATCAGCAGAGAGGGTGATTGGCTGCCCTTTGCCCCCCCCAGTTGAAGGCCCTGTTTAGGAGTAGGGCTTCGAGGAGGGCCAGGATACTGTAGATGTGACTAAATTTGACTGAGGGCATTGGATTTCTTTTCATGTCATATGAAAGCAGGGAATCATAGCTTCAACTTGACGTATTGGTTGTTCAGTTTGACCCACCAGTTTTGGAGATATGGCTTATAGAGTAATGTCTTACAGAAAACAACGAGTTGAGAAAACAGGCTTGAAAGGTTCACTTCTGTGGTCTGTAACATTTTTGTTTAAGCATTTATTTCACATTTACATGTCAATTTCAGCTCTGACACTTATTTCAGACATGCTCTAGTATTTGAAGAGTCTGCCTGTGCTATAAACTCATTTAAAAAAAAGAAAGAAAAAAGGTTTTTCTCCTCTGGAAGCTGGAATTTGCGTGATGGCAGTCTCTCAGTCAAATTTGGTCACAGATCATGGCTGACCCTGCACGCCCAGGCCACAGTCATTTTGCCCCCCTTCCCTCAGGCAGGAGGTTGCGGTCCCTAAAGACTATGAAGGCCTGACATTCAGACAGCTTCTTCCCCACGGCTATCCGGCTCCTCAACGCTGCTGGTGTCTCCGACCGCCTTCTATCCTCCCTCCACCCCCACTCAGAGTGCAATGGACTGACTTGTGCTCTGAACTGACCTGAACTCACTTGAACTCTCTGCACTTTATATTTATTCGCTATTCATTGCATTGAAAATGTTGTTTTTGCACTGTCTCGTCCTGTTTTGCACTGACATGTTTACATGTCAGTGCAATGAAGGCTTCTGATTCTGGGAGATTGGTTAGTCTCTGAGAAGAGGTTTAATGTAGAGCGAAAAGTCACCAGTATGGAGCGTCGCAGGCCCGCCCCCTCGAGAGGCCCGGGAAATAATTTGCCGTTCATTTTCCTCATAGACTTTTCAAAAAGTATTTATTTAAAGACGTTTACGCTGCGGACAAAGCCAGCTCGAGTTGTGACAAATCATGACAATAAACACAATGTTTTGGGCCGAACAAAGAAATAGAAAGACTTTTTTTCTTGTTTTTATTCTTTGTAATTATTTGTTTGGTCCAAAATATTGTTTGTTTGTTGTCATGATATGTCACAACTCGAGTTGGCTTCGTACGACGCTTATATGGTCAATAAATACGTTTTGAAACGTCTATGGGGAAAAATGCATTGGGAATGATTTCCTGGGCCTGGCGTGACGGCTCTATAGTCCTATGAGGGACTCCATTCAACAACAATATGGGACTGTGGCTGAATGTATTACCTTACTGTATGATGTTCTAGCGCTGACTGTATTATCCCTATAATGGAATTAGCCGGCAGACTGATTTCACTGATACATATATACACAATGTTGAGAAGTCACATGGTGTCTGTTTTGTTGTTCTTTTCTTGTTCTTACACATAGCATATATGTTTCATATAGTTAACTGGTTTTAGATTGGGTCCTTAAAAATGTACGAATGGAATGAGCTGAGCCATTTAAACTTGGCTGTGGGTGTGCATGATGCGTGATGCTCTTTCCCGCGGGGGTCTTGTTAAGTAGAGCTGTCTAGTGATGCTACTAAACATGCCAGAAGCTGATATACTCTGGCATTCATACATATATTGATCCATGATTAAATCTTCATCACTGTGTGTGCGTGTGTGCGTGTGTGTGTGCGTGCGCGTGCGTGCGTGCGTGCACATTTCCTTGTTTTACAGCTGTTATTGTCCACTTGCTAAAAGCTGATACAATGATGTCATACTTAATAGGCAGCAGAAAGTCTTATAACAACACTTTGATGTCTGCCTGTGTGTGTGTGTGTGTGTGTGTGGGGGGGGTGTTATCCTAAATGTCCTCAACAGAGAAAGTCGATTATAACAAGCCTCCATTCTGTGGGTCATCATTAATCTGAACATCTAACAGCAGGTCCAGCTGAGTGGGTTCAGGTGTGTTTGCTCCGTTGAAGGGGTGAACGTGAGGTTGCGTCCCAAATTCACCTGACCGTACACACAGCAGCAGTCAACAGGCATTAGCAGGAGTCCCGACGCTGCACTGCTGTCAAGAGTGATCCCTTCAATAACTTTCGACGCTCCGACGGAACGCACGTGCTATACGCTGACGGCTCCGCTCCTCATCTGCATGAATTTGCATTCTTTGTGAGCAAGCCATGCACGAGAATAAGCGCATCCGCTCCATGGCATCAGCAAGACCCGAGCATTTAGGGAGACCTAGACTTGCTTACTTTGCAGTGAATGCTGTTATACACTTCCACCCCACACCTCTTCTCCTACTTAAAATTCAAATGTACACTGAACTGATTGGCTTGAACTTGACCAATGGAAGTCGCCGGTCTGGACCCGGTTCGACATGATCAATCACGCCCCGGCCGGTAATACGCACATACCGTATACTGTATAGCAAACGACTCTAACCCTAAACCTCCAATGAGTGAATTTGGGCCTTTTAAGTTTGTTGTGTTTTATTTGTGTCTGTTTAGGTTCAGTTTGTTTTTGTGTAGAGGTTTAGGGAGGTTTAGGGTTGGTATTGTTGTAGTGGTGAATCTAGGTTGAAGGTTTGTTTTCTTGCATACCTGCCGTTAAGTTTAGTTTGTTTTGCTGTAGTTGTGATAGTTGGTTATGAATTAATGCAACGGTAATAACATGTTTGTATTTTGTTGCGACCATAGGTCGCATTTTTATCATGAAAACCTGCATTTCCTTTAGTTCGTTTGTTAGTTCGTTGCGGCACCCATGCCTACATATATGGTCACGCCTCGTGACATCACGCCTCATGACATCACGCCTCCATATATGGTCACGCCTCGTGACATCACGCCTCATGACATCACGCCTCCATATATGGTCACGCCTCGTGACATCACGCCTCGTGACATCACGCCTCGTGACATAACGCCTCCATATATTGTCACACCTTGTGACATCACACCTTGTGACATCACGCCTCGTGACATCACACCTCCATATATGGTCACGCCTTGTGACATCACACCTCGTTACATCACGCCTCCATATATGGTCACGCCTTGTGTCATCACACCTCCTGACATCACGCCTCCATATATGGCCATGCCTCATCATGACATCACGCTTCCATTATGGTCACGCCTCGTGACATCACGCCCCCATATATGGTCACGCCTCGTGACATCATGTGACATGTTACCAAGTTGGTATACAACACATGATCTCCATACAGTATGTGGAGCTGGCTATCATCACCTGGATCTGCATACATGAAGACCACAACACTGACCTCATCAAACCCTGGATAGCCATACATGGAGAAGACATACTAGATCTAGCATACAGTATATGGAGCCGACGAGCTACTCTGACATCTGACCTCCAATAATAGTTTAACTCCTGCTTCTCAACTGTGCCGTGTTAAGAAGCTCTGTTGTTTCAGCGCGACCTCGCCCTTTAGGGTGTCTTACTGGTACTGTGTGTGTGTGTGTGTGTGTGTGTGTGTGTGTGTGTGTGTGTGTGTGTGTGTGTACGTGCGTGTGTAGGACTCTGTGGTGTCTGTGGGCGTGCAGGGCGATGCAGGCCGTCGCTATGACGATGGACAGTGGCACAGCTTCTTGGCGCTGAGGCACGGGGCCGTGGGAACAATCGTTGTCGACGATCAATACAGAGGTAAATCTACTGATATTCATACTGACCTGTGTGTGTGTGTGTGTGTGTGTGTGTGTGTGTGTGTGTGTGTGTGTGTGTGTGTGTGTGTGTGTGTGTGTGCGTGTGCATGTGTGTGAAGGTATTAGCCAGGTTAATCCCAACTACTCTCTGTCTGATGACGATAATGAGGCTATACAGCCAACCCACACACACACACACACACACACACACACACAAACACACGTACACACACAGCACAGGCACAACTTACTTATTTCACAGTTTATTTTCTTTATTCTATTTACTTCATTATCTTTTCATTACTTCACGTATTTTCTCTTCTGTTCTCCGTCCTGTTTTGTATTTAAAAAAATCTCTCAATTTCCACTTCCCCCGTTTTCATCGTCTCCTCTATAACCTTTTCTTTCATCTCCCCTATCCTCTCTCTCTCTCTCTCTCTCTCTCTCTCTCTCTCTCTCTCTCTCTCTCTCTCTCTCTCTCTCCCCCCATCAGGCCAGGCGTCGGCCTCCAGTGGTCATTCCATCATTGGAGAGAACACGGGTGTGTTCGTCGGAGGTGTGCCTGATCACTTCACTCTGCTCAGACGTGATGCAGGTGAGGTGGTTCTCACTTCAACACACCACTACGTCATACACAACAAAAAACATGTGTATCAACACGCCACTTCAGGCTAGAAGGCTTTCTTACCTTTATTTGTAGTTGTTATACGTCCCCAACAAAGAGGTCCATGTGTTGTTTTGTGCAAAAGCGCATTATTGGCTATTTAAATTGTATTATATTGAATGGGGCATTGGGTTTTAGTGCTAATTCGCTTATTTCCATCATTAAAAAAATAATTCTTTGTATATATCCTCTCTTCATAATGCACACTTTACTTATTTCGGTGGAAATAAGCGAATTAGCACAAAATCCCAACCCCCATTGAGAGCTTATGGGAAATAGCCCATAATGCACTTTTGCACAAAATAATAACAACAACTAGAACTGCACTCTGCCGAGTGCATACTTGCTTGTTGCACACTAGTAGGCCATAAATGGCCAACTAGTGCACAAGCAGAGCGCGCAAGTATTTTCGACTGCTGTAAACTGTGGAATCTCAGTATCTCTGTGAACGTTTGAAATGTCTAATTATTAGGTGTAACTATTTGCTACCTATCTACTTTATGCATGTAAACACCTAGTATTATTAAGTATGGTTCAAGTTTCTATCTATATAAGAAATACACTTTTATCAATTTAGAAATATTCTAGATCCCTTTTTATTTTTTCAAAGAAAAATAAATCATTGATATGTGATGGTGTTTCTTTAGGTCAGTGGTCCCCTCTGAAAGTATATATATCTTCTCTTTCTAGAATAAAACTTTAACTTAGTTTTTGCATAAGTTTATATATACTTAGATATATACTTAGTTTTTGCACACTACACTAACGTTAAGCTTTATGGTTAACTTTTTGACACTATCGTTACTTTTATACACCCCAGAAACATAATGTTGTATTACTTACGTCATCATTGAGAGCAGTTATACATATACTATATAGAGTATGTAGTGGTAAGTTGATTAGCGGTATACTGTGGTTACTTTGCGCCAAAAACTGTGCCAGCCAACCCGCCACTTGATGCGTATGCAAATAAAACAGCAGATTTGTGCCTGGTTTGCTGGGACCAGATTGCATAAATGACCATATTTCTTACGTCATCATTGAGAGCTAGTCATACATATACACACCATGTACTCTGGTCCCAGCAAATCAGGCACAATTTGTTATTTTATTTTACTGATTATGTAATAGTATACGTATGACTAGCTCTAAATGATGACGTAAGACATATGGTCATTTATGTAATCTGGTCCCAGCAAACCAGGCACAAATTTGCTGTTTTATTTGCATACGCATCAAGTGGCGGGTTGGCTGGCACGGTGAACACAGACCGGGCGGAATTATTACTTGCGCACTCTGCTTGCGCAAGTAATAACAACCTAACCCCTTTGGTGGGGACGTAACAACTACAAATAAAGGTAAGAAAGCCTTTTATAGTCTGAAATTCTCAGTAACACATCTCTGTGTTACCAACCTTGTAAATGGGACAAAGAATGTTCAGAAATATTGACGAAAAAATAGTATCTTGAAACCTTGTAGATTGGGCTGTTTCCACTACTTTTTTCTTGACACTCAAGTATAGGGCATTAAGCGAGGAAAAAACGAGCTACGAGGTTTCTGCCCTGCAGCGACGACTATATATTCATTAACTCAACAGCACACCCGTCGACACACCAGCTATAATACATCAACGAACTAGTTAACACTACGGCACACCCATTAACACCCTGGTTCAGACATGGACACAACGGTTACCACATCTGTTGACAATCAACACTTAATTAACTCAACAATACAGCCTTTGACACAACGCGTATTATCTCACATCCGTTAACACAACCGCGCATCGGTTCAGAATCAGCTTTATTGTCACATCACAGGTTTATACAGTAAAGAAATGTGTGAAATCCTTCCCCCTCATTTAACACCTCAACACACCAGTTAAAGGGACATTTCACCCTTTTTTGCAAAAAAATGTTTTAATGAAGTTTAGAAGATTTAGAACACTTTCCTGGGGGTCTTTATGTGTGTAATATGTGGTTTTAGATATTTTAGATCTTAGCAGTGAGCTCAGTGTCTCTGATGTCATGGACACTGGGCTCACTTCCTTCCTGGACTACAATTCCCGGTGAAGTGTCCCTTTAACACACTAGATAACCCAGTCAACACACCACTTAACAAGCAGGTGATCCATAAATTGTTCACGTTTCCATATACTTGATAATCAGTTTTACATTATATAACTAACTAGCTGTAGATGAAAGTCTTTCCTGTTAAACTGTCTGGGTGACACTGTTGTCCCTCTGACCTGTCTCGCTACAGCAGACGCTGGTCTAGTTCTGCAGGGGTTCGCCGGTTGTCTCAGAGACGTGAGATATAAGACGCTTGACAACCCGTCAGAGGAGTGGAGGCTTCTGGATTGGTCCACAGCCACAGAGAGGGTGGCGGCTTATGACAGCTGGGAGGGATGCCCTGCCCAATCGAACGTGGGCGTTCATTTCCTGGGTCAAGGTATTAACTTTAGGATGTTTGTTGAGTGAATGTTTGTTCATTTATAGGACGGTATAAATGCTGTTTTGACTCACTTACTGTATGCCGTCATGGTTTCAGATAATAAGTATCAGTTTTATACGTTTACAATATCTCTTCATCATTTTCGATACAGTTGATAGTTGATACAGCTCAAACCAAATATTTGCGACGGAGACGAAACAGTTGAGCCCGATTTGTTGTTTGTCAGTACAAAGAGCTGGTCCACAACCGGCTCAAAAATCATTGGGAAGAGACAGAAACAATTAAGTTGTATCTACAAGGAAGTACTTTTTAAATGTATTTATTTTTTGCCATGACAATAATTCTTTGCCATGAAAATATTTCTTTGCCATGAAAATAATTGGGAGACCAGACCAAGTGTTAGTTAGTGTAAAATTTCAACTCTGGACACTTTTACATTGGGCACATGTAAAAGTTACTGTTGTTGTTGCCGTTTGATTTTACTGTTGTTGAGACCGAAGACACATGAATGAAACTAACAAACTAACTTAAAGATGCCTTCACAGTTTCAGAGTGGTGTAAAGATGTCATGGTTTCACATAATCAACTGGTGTAAAGAGATGTTGTGATGCTTTCAGGTTATCTGGAGTTGAACAGTGACGTTCTGAGAGGAGGAGAGAGCTTTGAGCTTACCATGCAGTTCAAAACGGATCAGCTCAATGCGCTGATGCTCTTCATATATAACACACACTCTGACGACTACATACTGGTGAGTCAAATGCTCTTCATATATAACACACACTCTGACGACTACATACTGGTGAGTCAAATGCTCTTCATATATAACACACACTCTGACGACTACATACTGGTGAGTCAAATGCTCTTCACATATAACACACACTCTGACGACTACATACTGGTGGGTCAAATGCTCTTCACATATAACACACACTCTGACGACTACATACTGGTGAGTCAAATGCTCTTCATATACATACACACGCTCTGACGACTACATACTGGTGAGTCAAATGCTCTTCACATATAACACACACTCTGACGACTACATACTGGTGAGTCAAATGCTCTTCATATATAACACACACTCTGACGACTACATACTGGTGAGTCAAATGCTCTTCACATATAACACACACTCTGATGCAGTGTTGTTTTCGTCGTGTGCGTGCATGTGCTTTCCAGGTGGAGTTAGACGGAGGTCTGCTATACTTCATGCTCTTCTGGGGAGGTCACATGACTGACCTCATCATGTGGGCGGGGCTTAGCTACTGCTATGGAGAGTGGGGCCGGCTCTCAGTGGCCAAGCAGGGCTCGTTCATCTCCGCCACGGTCAACGATTGGTCAGAACGGATGAGGGGGTCGGGCGGAGAGGGCAGCGTGGCATTTGATTCGCCGGTGTATCTGGGGGGCATTCCACCCGACCTCGTACATCCTGCGCTGATTGGCCGTCACAGACACGGTGAGAGATGCAGATAGACACACACACACACACACACACACACACACACACACACACTCAGTTGAGATGAATAACCATCTAAGTCCATAATTTATTCTGACCCCTCCCCAAAAAAGGGAGGGGTCGGAATTTGCCCTGACCCCTTATCCATCATTCATACATTATGGACAATTAGTGTGGACTTAGGCTTCGTACACACCTACACAACAACATGTTCGGTCCGTGTGTGATGTCTGATTGCTGTTTGATTGCTGCTCCAATTCATTTTCAATTCACATGGTTTGACCAAACATTTTTGTTTGATGACTGCTAAAACCAACAGTTCCAATCCATCGTAACATTGACGTCTGTAATAAAATGTAGTGTTTTTTTGTTAAGATATGTAATGATTGTCTGTGGTAACCCCAAGGTTACCATCCAGTTCGAACCCGGGCTCCCCCAGAGATGGTGTCGAAGTGTCCTTGAGCAAGACACTGAACCGATGTGTTGGTTGGTGCCTTGCATGGTTTCCGCCGCCATCGGTGTGTCAATGTGTGTGTGAATGGGTGAATGTAATGCACAATCTATGTAAAGCGCCTTGGATAAAGGCGTTATATTAAAAGAATGCACCATTTATCATCTCCTCTTCTCTGTTCTCCTCTCCTCCCTGCAGGACTTGGAGGTTGTGTACGTGCTCTCACCGTCCGCAGTGATGAAAGCCATCCTGCCGTCTCTGTATCTGTCGACCTCTCCGCTGCGTTCCGCAGAGCCCTCAGAGTCAACCTGGACGGTTGTTCGCCAAGCGAGAGTCGCTTCCAGTGCCGTGGAAACGATTCAGTGTTGGTGTACACCGGCAGACAGACGAAGGCCAGAGATCACACTCTACAGCCCTTTAATGGTAAGGATTTATCCATTAAGTCCTGAGGCCCATTCTTCTACATCAGTTCAGTCAGACAACTCATGAATAGATTTACCAATATTTATTACAGAATGAGTAACGAGTGTGCATATGATATTTGACTTGGCGTTCGACTCTGCTGGATTTCTCCCTGCTCGGCACGATTAAGCAACAACATAAAACATAAAGAGCAGGGAGATAGATATACAATAACCCCCCCATGGGGAGCATAAATAGCAGAACCCACCGGTGGTGCTGCGGTGGTGCTGGGAGCAAACATCACATACAACCAGGAACCATGAGCAGAGGAAGGCAGGAAGAGCATGCAGTCTAGTGAGCTTAAGTAGCCTGCCCAATTGGTCAGCTGACTGCCGCATCGGCGAATGATGTGTGAGACTTGCACACACTTATACGCCCACATAGTAATGCAGCATATTAACCCCTTGAGTATAGTATGCGCCTTTGAGCATGGCATGAACCCCCTCGAGTGTGTCTCGCAAGCTTCGTCTCATTAGTGCACACACGTTTTTATTAATTTTTCTCGAAAATAGCAGATGTACAAGGCTGTAGATGTTGTGAGCTTGTAGATCTGCATTTTTTAATAGAGGGTATGCTTAAAGTGTATGGCACATCGAGTGGCAAATCGAGTTGCAAAGCAACAGGCAAAGTGAGTTTAACATTGTTTAATGTTGTTTAATGCAATCCGATATAGGACTTTTCTGTTTGGATGCATGGGCTGTCAAAGCCAGACAGTATTTTTTGCCACTCAGTGGGCATTCCTGTATAACTTTTGATTTGAACGTTTGATGATGATGTCACGCGCATACCCTCTATAGCCAACGTGAAAATCACAAATGACACGGATGCTTTCCTGGGTGAAATGCATAACATACTGTAGGATTTCACGTATATTTTACATTTGACATAAGTACATTTTCACTGGGATGGGTAATACATTGCCCACGTTGGCTTGTGTTGTGTTCGCTGTAGTTAATCTGTGCTGCGTTCTGGCACCTAAATGAACAGTGGAAACTCTGATAATATAATTTTCCCTGCAGATTCACATTGTTTTTGTTGTTGCTGTGGCTCTGCAGTAGTAGCTATCCAGAATAGAAAGGGTCTGTGTATCTCTCTGTCTGTCTCTGTGTGTCTGGAACTAATCTCGCTAAACCACTGGACCGATCAGCACCACATGCATGGTGCACACTGCCAGTAGGCCATACACGCAGACGACATTTGCAGCTTAGAAATGTGAAACCGGCCATGCGTGATCCATGCAGATCCATTGAGAAAGTATTTTGGGGTGACGAGTGAGAGCCTGCACTGTGAATCCACACGTGTGAACAAAGGCTTCACACCCTTGAAGAAGAAAGGGAACCATTCAATTAGGGACTGTCCGTTAATAGCATTTGGTCCACACGTATATGTGTATAATGCATTACAGAAGTGTTTTCAAGTGACCGACTTGACACATTTGTATTTCTTTCGGTGATGTTGTAGTACTGTATGAATTCCTTTCTTGGTCCAATCTTAAATGTCCAAATCAGGAGCCAATAATAATTGAGTGTCCTCGGGTGTCCCTGTATTGATCCTATAGAGGTGTGATCTCAACAGAAGTGCATATGGTTTGGAATAGGGATGCACGGGGGCAGTGCTTAGTTTAGACAGTTTTTGGTTTAGACTAGTCATTGGTTAGACCAGTCATTAGTCCTACAACTACAACCTATCTCAAACCCTCACCCTAACCTGACCTAACCTCCCACGGGGCAGCACACCTAAACCTAACCTTAACCCATGTCTAACCGATGACTAGTCTGAACTAAGTATGCACCCCGGATGCACGATTAATCGGTAGCATAATCGGAATTGGCCATATCGGCCATTAAAATGCCATATCGATATCGGTATCGGAATGGTCTCAAAATAATGCAGATTATTTAACGTCTGCGGCACTTAAGCTGTTTTGATCGGTTTTTACCAGCAAAATAAATCTACATTTAATTTGTGTACTCATCTCATTCAGTAGTCATTCAGTTGTGAAAACAGACACAAAGTATTAGGCTATTTATTGATTGATTTCATACTTTATTAACAGGCTTTGGGCCAAGCCCCTATAGGGCCTAGGCTTGTTTCCATTGTGGTCCTCTGTATAATATCGGAATCTGTAAGATTCGGTATCGGCAGATATATGACCCTGATCGGATATCGGTCATAATTTCATAATCGTGCACCCCTAGTTTGGAACGTTCACTGTCGCTATTGTTGTCAATTTGAACCGTAATACTACTACTAATGATAATTGTCACGGGGCAACCCGTGCCCTATATACAAAGACACAAACTGCTTTCTATAACATGCAAAGACTATTCCATTATTGTGTGGTGGAATGAAAATGATCACTGATTGGTTAGTTGTCTTTCCTGCACTGCTGGTGGCATTTCCCTTGATGAGGAAGTGGCCAAGTGCTATGCAGGAGAGGGGTGCTTTGAGTAATTGTCATTGAGTTTTCATTCTGATTTATACTTGTTTAATTGTAACACATTATTGAGAATGTTTAGGTTACTGTTTATTCAAGGTGGTTGATGGAAGTATTTATATTGGTGAAGTATGTGAGAAGAAATGTGCTAATTGAGTCTGTGCCCAGTGGTAGGATCCACTCCTATTTAAAGGAGGCTGCAGGGACAGGCTAGTTGGTTAGAAGTAGGCAATGACACAGGTAACATCCCTGAGGGAGAGCTACAGGGCCTTGTGTGATCAGGGTACAGCCTGAAGAGAGCTCTTATCCAGTTGGGTTTTGTTTGTAGTGTTCATTTCATTTCTCAGTATTATTGTTATTGTTATTTTCCTGGTTTCACACTGTTGAATCTGTACTGGACTTTGGTGGAGGAGTTTTAGGGAAAAATAAAGACCCTTAAACTGCATTACTCACTGTTCTTGGAGCCTTGGCTGCTCGGGCAACTTCACATAATAATAGTGTTGTAATGTTTTGTTAACACGTTGTATGTAGAGTGTAGACAAACTAGACATTGGCGTTTCCTAGAGCAAGGATTGGCCTTATTCTAGCTCGGTATAGCATTAACACTAATTATTTAGCATTCAAGATCGAAGCCAAAACCGGACACATATGGGTAGATTTTGAAGGTGCGTTTTACCAATGGAAATACATAAATTGGCCTCGCTCTGCGCACATTCGTATTATGAAAGGCATATCGGCCCGTGTTGAACGCACTGGCCCGTGTTGAACGCACACACATTATGGCTTACCGCGTTCCTGAATATTTTAGCATTGTGGGAGTGTCCATATGTTAATTATTTTCGCTTTGCGCAATTTGCTATTAAGCCCCTTGACCTAAAGACACTCAGCGCATAACGATTAGACGTGGGTCTGACCACCTCATAAACGCAAAAAGCACTGTTTGATTTGACACTTGAGCGGCTCTGGGAGGCTGGTAGAGTGTTGCCATGTCTGTTTATTATAAGCGGCTTATTTTTCTGTAAAGTTGCTTTCTGTGTGGTTGCTTTTCTTGTTTCTAAAGTGGTTATTTGGGCTTTTCTCCTAATGTTGTTTAAACCAGTGATCCTCACACAGCACATTCCCATGTCAAGGATCCCCAGATGAATGCATTTGCCCAACTAAGGACGGCTAATCCAAAAATTAAATAAAAAGATTACTTTTGAAAATAGCAGATCTATACCAGCTCACAATGCATCACATTCATTCATTAAAACTATGAACTCTGACTGCAGGGGGATATATAATGATCATTATAACAATGTGCAAGAACATATTTAAAAAGAAGGAAGAACTTTATATTTGTGGACAATCAAAATATGTTTTTTTATTTTAATGTGGTGTCATTCAAATTAATCTGGATATGGCAGACTCACTATTTAGAAAATAAAAACATGGCACTTCATTTAAAATAGGTTACAGACCCCTGTTATATGCGCTTCTTTTGGGATTATTTTTATAGACCTATTTAGTTGTTTCTATGGGACATGGCAACAGCTGCTCTCTGCTGCGCAAAGAGAGAGGCTTTCTTTGGTAAAAATGTTGAGATTAGAAACGGCCATAATTCTTTCATTTCTCAACCTTAAAAATAAATAAAAACATCTCCATAATCCGTGGGAAGTTTGCTTTCATATGCTGTATCACACCCGATTCAAGTCTTCTTCAATAAAATGCTACGAGCGAACTCAGCGAAGACCATACCATCGGGGCCACAGCATTACGCAGCACGCATTCAACTCATTCCTTCGTCGTGACTTGAATGAAATAAAATATAATAAACGTTATTTTACTGGTGTTTTTCAATAGAAACAAATAAAGAGCGTGTGTAGGCTACTGTGTGCAAGTGCAACAGTGCATATACATGCATGCACTAGGCTATATTTCTTCCGTGTCGGGATGGTGATTGAGCTCTTCAAGTTCACAGCCCGTTTGTCTTTCATAAAAAAACGTTGATATTAGCCTATAAACACTCATGGTTCTCTCATTTCTCAACCGTTTTATTAAATGTAAAAATCTCCATATTCCTTAGGAATCTTGCTTTCATTCGCTGTATGGTACATGGTTCTATCGTTATCGAATTAAACAATATCAAACGAACTTGCATGTTCGGGGGTTAGACGATTCTGGGAACATTACGCATGGATTGCCAATTTGCCAATATGCTGCTATCTACTCGCAGTTCCATTCCGATCTGAAAGGTATAGGTGGGTCTGTTCTTTTGAGGCATAAAGGTGATAGCATGCAGTGCAATAGGAATAATTAACCCAAATGTGACAAAGTCATGTCATGTCTTCTATGGTGCCAGCCTGAAGAAATGTAATACCACGATCCCCAAAGTGCACATTCCGTATGTGACATCAGCTGACTGGTAAATAGAATAGTACGGACATGTTGATTGGGTACGTCTCAAACACGCCTTAAACACACCCATGACTAATTCAAGGCCGTTTTGCGCACTCCGCGGGGTGTCAAAAGCGCTTCTTAACATGCCCAAAATTGCAATATGACATACCACACGCCCCCAGATCATAATACTGTAATTAGATTAGTAATATAGAAGTAAGTAAAATAGAAGGCCTAAATCAACCCCATAGAGTCATATAGTGAAATAGACTGAAAACACCACCACAGCACCAGCTGTGGTGCACTCAATGTGTTAGCACCATTTTGGTGTTAGCATCATGTCGTGCTTTAGCTATTGAAAAATAGCAGATCTACAAGCTCATAGCGCGCCACCGAGTGGCGCGCTACGAGCTTGTAGGTCTGCTATTTTTGAAAAATCGAAGAGCGACTGACGTAGAAGACATTTTTTGAATCTGATCTCAGGTCAGAATGGAAAACTGTCAGGATGTAGAAGACATTTTTAGACTCTGATCTCAGGTCAGAATGTGTTAATGAAGGTTCATGTGACTCTGTCTCCTTTGTGCAGAGTATCTGTACAGGGTAGTGGCGTCTGGGGCAGGAGGCTGGGCAGCAGGACCCTGGGAGAGAGGACGGAGTCCAGGCACAGGTAGCGCACGCACCGCACGCACGCACGTCTTAGAACACAGCCCGTAGACCACAGTCCACTACATTATATTTTATACAACACTTAATGCAATACTATAGAACACACACGCACTACTACTGCATGTTAATACAGTATACCAAAGACTTGGGGAACCCTGATACAGACCTTACCAATCTCTCTACTATTATGGTGTCAGATTTGAGATTAGATAGAAGAATACAATCATGCTGTATCAGATTACACGTGCTTTGTACAGCACGCACGCGCACGCACGCGCACGGCACGCGCGCGCACACACACACACACACACACACACACACACACACACACACACACGCACACACAACCACACACACACAAGCTGCGTACACAGGGCGCAGCTGTAGCGCACGCACACACACACACACACACACACACACACCACTCGCGCACTACACGCACACGCGCACACACACACACACACACACACACACGCACACACAACCACACACACACAAGCTGCGTTCGCTTCACGCGTTTGCGCGTCTTACTTGTATGAAGGCTGCATCTCTGAGGAGGAGGTGGTCAGAAGGAGTGAGACGGAGAGAAGGAGCGAGGTGAAGTGTGTGTGTGTGTGTGTGTGGGGGGGGGGGGGTGTAAAGGGTTGGGGGGTGGGGGGGGGTAGGTTAGAAGTGTTCTAGTGTTATGAAGTGTTCCCCAGGCTGTGTTGGTCCACGTGTCTGACGGGACGAGAGCATTGATCAGCTGTGTGTGTGTGTGTGTTTGTGTGTGTGTGTGTGTGTGTGTGTGTGTGTGTGTGTGTGTGTGTGTGTGTGTGCGATGTGCGTGTGCGTGCGTGCGTGCGTGCCCGTGCGTGTGTGTGTTCCACTAAAAGGGTTTTGACCCACAGCGGCCGTGTGGTCCCCTGGTGGAACATAAAGCTGCTCTTTAGTACTGAAACATACAGTGAAATGTCTTGATATAACATCCTGCTACAGAGAGAGGGAGAGATGGGGGGGGAGAATAGAGTGGATAGTGAGATTGAGAGAGTGGAAGGGGGAAATAGACACGTGTGTGTGTGTGAGAGAGAGAGAGAGAGAGAGAGAGAGAGAGAGAGAGAGAGAGAGAGAGAGAGAGAGAGAGAGAGAGAGAGAGAGAGAGAGAGAGAGAGAGAGAGAGAGAGAGAGAGAGAGAGAGAGAGAGAGAGAGAGAGAGAGAGAGAGAGAGAGAGAGAGAGAGAGAGAGAGAGAGAGAGAGAGAGAGAGAGAGAGAGAGAGAGAGAGAGAGAGAGAGAGAGAGAGAGAGAGAGAGAGAGAGAGAGAGGAGAGAGAGAGAGAGAGAGAGGAGATGAGAGAGAGAGAGAGAGAGAGAGAGAGAGAGAGAGAGAGAGAGTAGTGACAGGGCCAGGGGGTAAAGGAAAGCAAAATAAGAGTTTTCTTTTAGATGAGAGAGGGAGGGAGAAGAGAAAAGAGGAGAGGGAGCTAAAAGAGTGAAGGTGTGAGACAGAGAAGGAGGAAGTGAAATAAATGGAGCTGCCCTGGAGTAGAGAGAGGATAGAGAGAGAGAGAGAGGTGTGATTAGAGTGAAATACAGCCCAGAATGAATGGTTGTCTGTATTAAATCAGTGCTGAAAAAGTCTACTACGCTCATAAATAGTATTTATGCTAATGGTCCTGTATGATTTACTGTCCCTATTAAAACACACAACGCGCTCTACCTCTCCACCTCTCCTTTCATTCTGTACATTCCTGCTTTCCCCTGGATTTCCTTTTTGATGCCTGTCTCCCTGCATCTCTCTTTTTTCTTTCTCTTTCTTTCTTTCTTCTTTCTTTTCTTTCTTTCTTTCTTCTTTCTTTCTTCTTTCTTTCTTTCGTTCTTTCTTTCTTCTTTCTTTCTTTCTTTCCTTTCTTTCTTTCTTCCTTCCTTTCCTCCTTCCTTTCCTCATCCAGTACCCAGGTCCATGCCTGCTCCCAGCATTGTGACGAGTGGGAGTGGCTTCAGTGCCCAGGTGAGCTGGGCACCGCCCACCCGGGGACATCAGAGGAGTGATTGACAGGTATGAGCTGAGGGCATACGACAGAGATGGAGGGACTTGCAGCGCCAGTCAAAGCTACATACCTGAACAGTGGCAACTACTCAGGTACGCACACACACACACGCACATACACACGCACATACACACACACACACACACGCACACTGTGTGTTTTGTTTGGGTGTTGGTCAGGAAGTTGTGAGCATTATACAAAGTACTTCCACTCCTCTCTCTGCACTCAAATCTGTTTTCTTAAGTCTGCCTGGTTACTGCGCGGGCACACGCGTGCCCAGACACACACACACACACACACACACACACACACACACACACACAATGTCCTGCTAATGTCTCCTTGGCAGCTTGAGGAGTCTGTCTCTTCTCAGGACTACCCCGATGATGTCATACCCTGGCACCCTCCACAGTGTGCGCTCTCTCTCGCTCTCTCTCTCTCTCTCTGTCTCTCTCTCTCTCTCTCTCTCTCTCTGTCTCTCTCTCTCTCTGTCTCTTTCTCTCTCTTTCCCTTCTTTTACGATGATGATGATGATGATGATGTCTGTTTCCGCCTCTGTGATTCGTCCCTCGTTCCCTGCTCTGTGCCATGTCTCCAGGCAAATATGAAAATAGTCTCTGTCTTTATCTCTCTATGTCTCTCTGTCACTATCTCCCTCTCTTTTGCTACCACCCCCCCCCCCCCCCCATTCCTCCTCTGTGCCCCTCCCTTTCATTTCTTGTTAATTTATGATGGCTGCAGAAACACCAACTACTAAACCCACAGAGAGCCAAACTGGTAACCAATTGAATTAAGAGAGAGAGAGAGAGAGAGAGAGACAGAGACAGAGACAGAGAGACCTTTAACGAAGCCTTCATTTCATCTTTTGTGTACACTCAAAAATTCTGCAGGACATTTCTAGAAATGACATGCTTTGGGTACTAACACTAATATTAAAAAACACAATTTCTACTGTCCCTGCTCCTTGCACTGTGTTCCTCCTAGTGAGTTCTGGGTCTACTGACCCTGCTCCTTGCACTGTGTTCCTCCTAGTGAGTTCTGGGTCTACTGACCCTGCTCCTTGCACTGTGTTCCTCCTAGTGAGTTCTGGGTCTACTGACCCTGCTCCTTGCACTGTGTTCCTCCTAGTGAGTTCTGGGTCTACTGACCCTGCTCCTTGCACTGTGTTCCTCCTAGTGAGTTCTGGGTCTACTGACCCTGCTCCTTGCACTGTGTTCCTCCTAGTGAGCCAGATGCTCATTTTTACCTGCGCAAGTAAAAGGTTCAGCAGGCCCGCTCGTCTCTTTTGTAATGCTTTGTATTTTGGCCCAAACATAAACATTTCATCATTTAGCTCTTCATCAAAACTGTTAAACCACCTCTGTAGCAGAGAGCGCAAACAGACTTCCAAGCCCTGGGCACCTTAACCACAGGTGTTCAAGTGCTTCTTCCTCCTGACAGAATGGACAACTTCTGCTGGCCCTAGAGTCAATGTGCGCCACAACAACGTCTGTTTGTAGCCACAGAGAGAGAGAGAGAGAGAGAGAGAGAGAGAGAGAGACACAACAGGAGCCAGTAGGAGAGAACACGATAGACTAACAGCAAACGAGGAACCAGGGCCTGTTTGATGATGATGAACACTTGGACCCCAGTATGCCTCTTCTGGGGGAACATTCACCCACAATAGCAGATCTACAAGCTCAACATGCATTGCAGCGCTGTGAGCATGGGTCAGCTGTTTTTGGACGGAACATTTGGTATAGGCAGGGAAGGCAGTATACGAGTACAGTTGTAACTCAGCGTCCGTTTCTCTAAGACTGGGAGGGTTTAAGTGGTTAAACTTAAACTAAAAGCTGGATAATTTATATACCTCTAATGTCTCTACTGCATATCCTACAATAACTAACTGATGGTTTGGTTTATGACTGGAAGGCAGCTTTAATAAGAGAGAAATATGAACGCAGGATTAGAGGAGTGAGAGGATGAAGGGAAAGAGAGACGGACAGATGGAAAACCTATTCTCTACTGTGTGTGTGTGCGTGCGTGCGTGCGTGCGTGCGTGCGTGCTGCGTGCGTGCGTGCGTGCGTGCGTGCGTGCGTGCGTGCGTGCGTGCGTGCGTGCGTTGCGTGCGTGCGTGTGTGTGTGTGTGTGTGTGTGTGTGTGTGTGTGTGCGTGCGTGCTTGCGTGTAGGCGTGCTGTCAGGCCTGATGCCCAACACTCGCTACATTGTCACCGTTAGCGCCTGTACGCCAGTCGGCTGCGTTGAGAGTCATCGTCACGGCGACGGGAGTTGGAGCTTCATCACTCAAG
>NC_139699.1:44179339-44192473 GCF_964188405.1 Protomyctophum parallelum | reverse complement strand
AACCCAGCAACCTTTAGCTAGTGGAGATGTAACGACATGGATTTCTAAACAAATTTGTTCAACGCAAAATGCTGCGTTCCAAGTTCAGGAGACTTCGGAAAAAAAGGAATTCTCCTGAATGCTGCCTTCCGGCATGGCATGGAAAGGAGTGACAATTGCATTTCTTCAGTTGTTTTACAGACGGGTAAAAGGGCAGGGGCTGAAGCCCCCTTTGATCTCTATGTGTGAGTGACTGACTGTTGGGAAGAGAGGAAGACTGAGAGAGGCTGAGAGAGGCTGATTATATACCTCAACACACTGTTTCCCAAACAGTGGAAATCACATTTCATTCATTCCTATATAGTTTTTTTTTTATTATTTTTAGATTGTTTCATAAAAAAAAGAAATTAAGACATTTTATACATTTTTAATGAAACAAACAAACTAATAAATAAAAATATGAATAATAATAGTATAGGTAAAATAGATGATCTACAGGCACACATCTGCTGTGTGTCCTGGGCAAACGTCTAATCTCTCTTTTGGGTCTTTATCCGAACGTTTTGGGAACAGAGAGGTGGCACATCAGGCACATCCCCAGTGTCTTTTTATTTCATTTTATTTGTTTATGTTTTTTTGCAGCTTTCGCCTTTATTTTTATATATTTTCTTTATAGAGGGATATAACAGGAAATGTGGGAGAGAGATGTGGGGGGGGTGACATGCAGTAAAGGCCGTCGGGATGGGGAGTGGAACCCACGGCACACTGCCAGACTGGATTACCAGCCGAGGTGCCTGGACCGCTGAGCCACGGCCCAGCGTGTACAAATGTACACGCGTGTGTTTTCATCCTATACTGTATGTTACTGCTGCCTGTGTATCCTTTTGGTTACATTTTGTATACTCATACAAATGATATAGATTAAATTCTTATAATCCAGCATCCGTAATCTGGGGGGGAACAACATTAGCAGATGTATACACGTGATAACAGTGTACACCAGTTCTGTTTTACAAATTAATGAGCAGTGGTTTTCAACCGGTGTTCCGGAGTCCACTAGTGGTCCTTGAGGGGGTTCCAGCTAGGTGGTCCCCAGCTAAATGGAGAGTTCCCATTCTGACCTGAGATCAGATTCTAAAAATGTCTTCTACATCCTGACAGTTTTCCATTCTGACCTGAGATCAGATTCTAAAAATGTCTTCTACGTCAGTCACTCTTCGATTTTTCAAAAATAGCCGACCTACAAGCTCGTAGCGCGCCACTCGGTGGCGTGCTATGAGCTTGTAGATCTGCTATTTTTCAATAGCTAAAGCACGACATGATGCTAACACCAAAATGGGTTCCCGCCCAGAATGGGTTAAATATCTTTAACGCTTGAGTGTGTAATGAAATCAAATTGACCGATACTGGTACATTTCTTATGTATGTATCTCTCCTATGGTAACAATATCAATACTGCATGGAATTGTAGACAAAATCTTATCCAACAATAACAAAATAGTCTTTCGTTTTGTATTGGAGACGCTAAATGTCATCAAATGGTGGTCCCTGGCTCAAATGCTTTGATTGATTGATTGACGTATTTATTAACAGTTTGCAGAATTACAGTACACTTCAAGCACAACTCAATACAAAGACTGTAAAGCATTACACTTGTTTACAAGAGGGTCCACCGTTTTCAATTCATCATAACATTTAGAGACGTATACAAATATACACTTCTATACAGCAAACAAAAACAGGAAATCATCCTTGCTATGAAAAAGCGTTGAAAGCCACTGTTTCAGAGGGTTTATACTTTACACGACACTGAGGATTCCACTCAGCGGATGCTTCCTAACTCCTGAGTCCTGACAGAGCGGCGCATTGTTCTTCTCTAAACGTCTCGGAACGCCCCCTCAACAGCGCTGCTTTTTTTATAAAGGCATTGTTAGCAATGAATTATGATGGAAATTATCACAACTCCCCTTTGATTTAGCGATTCATAAAAAGGCCATTCATCACCGTGTCAATCGACAGCATATAAATCTTATAATAAATGTGATAGATTAGCCGCAGTGGCTAATTGTGTGCTAACCACCCAGTCATCAGTCATTCACAAACCAGCTTTAATGGAAAGGAAGCCGGGAAAGGAATCCATCACTCCTCAAAATGGCCTCCCCCGTCGTCATGTCAACAGGGGCGGAGCTAATCTCTGGGGGGTTCCCACGGAGTATATACGAAGCAAGTCTAAAAAAAATACCATTGTTTGTTGTGTTATTGGTTATTCTGCTGATTATGAATGAGTTTGTGTGTGTGGGTGACCGGGAAATTATTTTTGAAATAATCAGAAGTAATGATTAACATGAACGAGTAATAAAAGTGAGGTGAAAGCAAGCTTTTAGACCTCTTCTCCAAAGCTGTGGAGCAAATGGGACCTTAATCCATTTTGGGAGTTTTGAACACTATTGAAAAATAGCAGATGTACAAGCTCATAGCGTGCCACTCGGTGGCGATTTTTGAAAAACACTGTCAAAATGGACGGTGTGCAGCATAACAATGATCTGGAGAATACTGAATCAAAGCTTTTATCTGCAGAGCATCATGGATGGAAGGGTCCTCTATCATTAATACAGCTCACTGCTTCAATCTCATTACTTTACTGGATTATTGTGGCATTAGGAAATCGACAACAGGTTATCTGGAAAGAAACATCTGATATCTGCTTTCCTTGTATATATACCATAATGTGTACAACTTATGTGTTGTAGTCTGTATACCTCTGTGTGTGTGTGTGTGTGTGTGTGTGTGTGTGTGTGTGTGTGTGTGTGTGTGTGTGTGTGTGTGTGACTGTGCAGTGTGCGCACATGTGTGTATGCGTGTGCGAGAGTGAGTGAGAGAAAGCGCATACATATCTCTCTCAATGACTTTCTTCATCTCTTATCATCTCTACATACAGAACATTAGGACAGCTTTCCCTTCCCCTCTCTCTCTCTCTGCTGGGGTTGACTTTCCTTGTTCTAAATATAGAGCAGAGGACACCGTTATCCGACAAAGATCTGACACTGTGTGTGTGTGTGTGTGTGTGTGTGTGTGTGTGTGTGTGTGTGAGAGAAACCCTAGACCAACAGTGTGTCTCTGTCTGCGAAGTGGAGAACCCTTCGTATGATAAAGGCTGGCACACACAAGTGCATGCACGCCACGCACACACGCGCACGTACGCACAAACAAAGTAGAATTGTCTTGAGAGATGAATTCCTCAGCTGCTTAAATTCATTTTTTCCTTTTTCTCTGCCATTATCTTTTTTCTAGTATCTCTCTACTTTTTGTCAATCTCTCCCTCTCACTTCATTGTCATGCGTTCTAATTAAGAGCAACGCCTAAAAGTCAATTCAAATATACTGTAGTACCTCAACCAAAGCCTAGATGTATCAACAAAATAACTATTATTATTGTGATCAATTCAGTTGGATGCATTATATTCAGTATTTGAATGTATTTTGGCTGCCATTTCAATTTATACTATACTATACTATACTTTTTACATTAGGGTTAGGTCTCACAAAACAGCTAATGAGTATAATGACGATCCTCAACCCCTCCTTCCTGCCCAGATGCAAGGAAGCTTAGAGAAGGAAGAGTCATGGTCACGTGACTGTGCCATGAGCCAAATCTCACACCGGAAGTTACATGAATACAAAGCAGTGAATGGAGCCGGCTGGACCAGCTCATAACAAACATTATTCATGAACCATTGAGACCTGTGTCATATTAATCGGTTCAGGCATATAACCCATTCTGACCTGAGATCAGATTCTAAAAATGTCTTCTACGTCAGTCGTTCTTGGATTTAAAAAGAAATAGCAGACCTACAAGCTCGTAGCGCGCCACTCGGTGGCGCGCTATGAGCTTGTAGATCTGCTATTTTTCAATATCTAAAGCATAACATAATGCTAACACCAAAAGGGGTTCCCGTACAGAATTGGATAATATAAAAGAAGACACATCACAGTTTGTTTTCTAATCACTTGCTTTTCGATCATTTTATTTGAGGATCTATAAACAGCAGCAGGTGTCGTTTCTGTTCCCGGGGGTATCGCGAGATTTGGCTGCCAGACAGGAAACGGTGGACAGTCTCGAGATACTCAGAAACGTACTTTTTGCTCTTTAGATACCTCTATAAAAATTTGTGTGTTTAACATAGTGTGTGTTCATGAGCTGGTCACTGAGCTCTCATTGACTCCAGTGCATTCTGCCAAACTTCCTGGTGCAGTTTGGGTCCCATATATGGTGCGGACGAATATGCCGCCTGGAATTGCGTGATAGCGAAAAAATGACGTCGGCGACCTTTAACCTCCATTTCCTATACCTTGTCCAGATGGTCACGCCCCCACCAGGTAAACGGAGTCCTGCAATCGTATTCCCTGTTCCTGTCACGTGATGGGGCGGAGCCTCTGCTGGCCTATAACAGCTCGTCACCAGTTGAAGAACACACCTCGCGTAACCTGACACCTGGAACGGCCTACGCTGTCACACTGGTGGTAAGGATGGGCACGCACGCATGCACGCACGCACGCACGCACACATTATCTCTCTCTCTCTCTCTCTCTAAAGGGATACAGAGACTATCTTTTTTTTTCTATATAATTATCTTGTTTGTGTAATGATATCTATGTGTGAGTCATTGTGTGTGTGTGTGTGTGTGTGTGTGTGTGTGTGTGTGTGTGTGTTAGGCCTGTACAGGGGGTGGCTGCACCCTTAGCCCCCCCAGCCCTTTCCGTACCGCTGAGAGTTCACCAGAGGACGTCCCTGCTCCGTACGTCACGGCGCTGTCCCCCCATGCACTGAATGTCAGCTGGACACCTCCTGACACGCCCAACGGTGAGACACACACACACTGACACAGCATGCACACTACAGCTGTGACCTAAAGATGGAGTGCTCCCCTCCCCTCTCAACTCAACTCCAACTTTATTTATGTATAGCACATATTACAACGACCAATGGTCGACCAACGTGCTGTTACAGGAGGAAAAACAAGACAGGCAAAAGAAAAACAGATCGACACAAGCAAACGTAACATAAGTGCATAACCAAATATGAAGGAAGCAGTGTGGCCACACCCACCAGTTCATTAAGTATACCTGGTTCTCACCTTAGAACCACCCAGCTGAACTTAAGCTTCGTCCACAGCTGTTGTTTGATATATTGTGTATTTTCGATTTGACTCAAAGGCTTTTAGCTTTCAGGAAGAAACCAAAAATACCCAGGAAAGAGATCTTTTAATAGTATAACCACACCTGGGGGTCTATTGGAGTAATGTTAACTCCATAGACACATGCAAAACAGAAAAAGTACAAAAATCAAGCGAACCCTAGGCAGATTTGGTAGTTTGTTTTCCACTCCAGGTAAAAAACTACATCAGGGTAAAAACATGGCAGGACTTATCGTATATGGTGATGTAAGCAACACAGCTGCAGCGAATCAAATTAATAGTTGTTAGTTGTTAGACTAGATGTTAAATTTAGTTAGAACAAATTCTGGGCGGGAGCCCCTTTTGGTGTTTTGATCATTATGTTATACTTTAGCTATTGGAAAATAGCAGACCTACAAGCTCGTGAATCTTTAAATATACATTATTTCAGGGCGAAAGTTTTTAACTCAACTCTTTGCTTCTGGGGGGGGGGGGGGACAACAAAACATTTTGAGATGGGGGTCGGCGGCCAAATACAGATAATTCTGGCGGTCCTTGACATGAAAAAGGTTGAGCACCACTGACACAGAAACATAGGGTTTTTTCAAGAAAACTGTCAGGATTTAGAAGGCATTTGTAGAATGGGTCTAAATGGGTTAAGTGCTTGCACGTTGGCGTGTCCTTGCCTCTGGACACACCCATGACAAGAATCTAACACACCCGTCATTTGTTTGTTTGGCCGCGCAGCCTTTCGAGTTTTCTGAGTTGAGAATGTGTTGGCGCATATGATCGTTCTTCACGGTACTCGCAGCGAAAAAATGAACAGTGAATTGAAAGCCATACATTAATATAGGCCTATATACACAGCTTTGATTGATTGAAATATGTATTAACAGTTTGCCGAATTACAGTACATTTCAAGCACAACTCAATACAAAGACTGTTAACTGTGAGTGGACGACCCCAATAAAGCATCACACTTTTTACAAAACATTTAGGGACGTACAAATAGACACTTCTATTATATAGCCAAAAGAACAGTAAGTGGATGTTTATTTTTGCGGGGGATGAAACGTCTGAAATAATAAACAGAATGACTGGAAATACGATGAGATGAGGGAGAGACGCAATGAATTAATTAGAGCAGAGACGTACACAGAGGAACGGACGAGAGACATGAGATTGAAGGGATGAGGAAGAGAGATAGAGAGAAACGATGGAGATAATGAAGTGATGAGAGAGACAGCATGAATGGATGAGAGAGAGAGAGAGAGAGAGGGAGAGAGAGAGAGAGAGAGAGAGAGGGATAGACACATGGAAAATGAAAGAGAATAAGAGCAGAAAGTGGAGAGAAAGAAAGGGGAGGTAGACAGGTAGAGAATGCAAAGATAGAGACCGAGAGAGAGAGAGAGAGAGAGAGAGAGAGCGCTGTGTGAGTTCTTTTAGTGGATGTAAAGTGCTCCCTTTTGACTGAACCGAGAACTGCAGGCTAGAAACATAAACACACTGTCTCTCTCTTCCTCTCCCTCTATCTCTCTCTCACACGCACGCACGCACGCATGCACGCACGCACGCACGCACGCACGCACGCACACTGCTTCTATTCGTCTCATCCTCTCTTCTGAATCATAATGTATATATGTACACTTTTATTGACGGTTTTATACACAACATTGATGTTGATGAAGATTCGTATACAATTTTATTTATTATTTAGTTTTATGTGGTTTGGACTCGAATATACCATCCCTTTCCTCTATGCAAATTACTCGGTTTCGCGTGCGTGTGTACGCGCACATGCATGTGTCACACCGAGACACAAAGGAACGTTGTTCATCAGCATTATATTAAATTGAATTAAATGATATTATACTGCATGCTATAAGGGTTTCTCAGTGAGGGACAGACATGCATGTCCCTCCAGAGGAAGACTATGAGGGCTCCAATTTCGTCACCGCTAAACCCCATATCCCTAAACTTCTTCGCCTTCTTTTTTACTATTTTGAAAAACATTTTTGAATAGTCCAATCTACATTGACACGTTGTGAGCTTGTAGACTGGCCATTTTTATCTATTCAAAAATGTTTAGCAAAATAGTAAAACAAATAAAAAGGCAAAGAAGTCTAGGGATAAGGGGTTTAGCGGTGACAAGAATGGAGCCCAGTGTGTCACCACCATTACACAGTGGCTATATAACTCTAGTAAGTATGCCTTATTATTTGTGTTGTTCTTTTGGCTTCCGTTCAGAAAGTGTGGAAACGTGTAAATGAACAAATAATACATTGATTAAAGAACATTGTCGGGTATTTATCTAATTTAATTAAAAATAAATAAATCTACATTCATTTTTTTTGTTCATTGTTTATTAATTAAATAAAGCACCCTCTCCAGATGATCACAGATGATGATTATAAATAACCGGATGAATTGAAGGATGAAACTGTGAATATTTCCCAACTCATTTCACAGCCTTTAATGTACACCACGCGTCACATGGTATCACATATTACTGCCACCCCAGTAGCAGTGTTTTAATTCCCAACGTCTGTGCGTGTTAACCCATTTTAGGCGGGAACACACCTTTTGGTAGTATTATACTATAGCTTTTGAAAAATAGCAGATCTACAAGCTCGTATAGCGCGACACTCGGTGCCATTTTTGAAAAATCGTGAAAATGTGGCGCAAATCTTTGGATATATATTCTTTCAGAGAGAACTCTTTTTTTTAACTCATATCTTTGCTTCGGGGAGGGGGGTCCCTGGAACAACATATTTTCAGATGGGGGGTCGGCGGCCAAATACAGATAATCTTTGGGGTTCTTGACATGAAATATTGAGCACCACTGATATAGAAACATTGGTATTTCAGAAAACTGTCATATACATTTCGATGTCAGGCCTAAATGGGTTAAATGTGAATCATGTGTGTTTTACGCCTAATGCCACGAGTGCATTTTGCTCCATAAACCCTGTGATGTGTGAGAATATTAGCCGAGATCAGATGACGGCAATTTATAACGAGGGAGGCACTTAATCACGATTAGCCCGTTATCGTCCGCTTAAAGAGCTTTAATTTCTGCTTAAAGAGCTTTAATTTCGGCTTTAAAAGCCTTAGTTTCTGCTTAAAAAGGGAGAGGAGCTCAGGGGCTTTATTTTATTTTGTTCATTTTGTTTGTCAGAGACGGTCAGCGACAATGATGATGATTTGCTCTCTTGGGTTTCACAGCACTGAGATTCTACATTTATCCTCTCCCTATGTCCTCTCTCTCTCTCTCTCTCTCTCTCTCTCTCTCTCTCTCTCTCTCTCTCTCTCTCTCTCTCTCTCTCTCTCTCTCTCTCTCCCCTTCCCTCCCTCCCAATTCCATGGGGATTTGTGAGGATAATCCTCGTGGGGATTAGGTCGGGGCAACACGCAGACAAAGAGTGGAAATAAGCCAGTTATGCATTCACTGCTTCATTTCCCAACCTGTCTTTATTACAACCTACACTGATATGGGCTTACTATCGCACGCGCGCACACACACACACACACACACACACACACACACACACACAACACACACACACACACACACACGCACACGCACGTGCGCACGCAGTGATTGTCCACATTAAGAGCTTCGCAGATGTGTTTTTTGCTTGGTGGGTTCTGATAGGTGCGTCTGTCTGCAGTAACCAATAAAAACCACACATGATTAAAGCAGAATAGCCTCTTAGTTCTCACAGCTGATCTTTTGAGCCCCTGTATGCATTTTTATTAAGGAAAAGCACTTTTGGCACCATACTGTTCCTTTTTTATTAGGTGAATGTAATGTAATTATCTGTGTGCGTGCGTGCGTGCGTGTGTGTGCGTGCGTGTGTGCATGAGTGCGTGCGTGTGTGCGTGTGAGAAAGAGAGAGAGACGGACATGTACGTGTATGTCTAAGGATGCATGTATAAGTAGGTAGTTTATGTCAGTCAGTAGTCGTTATGTGCCCCTGTGTACTGTTGTCTTCTCACTGTCTGTCTCTATGACGTATAGTGTGTGTCTTCTCATAATCTGTGTCCTCATGTGGTCTTGTCATAATCTGTGTAGGCTATAGAGTAATATAAGGATAGAGACCGAACCGGAGCCATACCCCCCCCCCCCCCTAACTTCCTATACTTCCTTCACATGATGCTAAGGCTCTGTTCCATTTAGTGTGCAGTGGTTCTCAGACGTTACAGATGATGCTATAAGGCTCTGTTCCATTTAGTGTGCAGTGGTTCTCAGACGTTACAGATGATGCTATAAGGCTCTGTTCCATTTAGTGTGCAGTGGTTCTCACACGTTACAGATGATGCTATAAGGCTCTGTTCCATTTAGTGTGCAGTGGTTCTCACACGTTACAGATGATGCTATAAGGCTCTGTTCCATTTAGTGTTTGTGTTCCAGGTGTAATAACCATGTGTGTTTGTGGTCCAGGTGTGATAACCAGGTGTGTTTATGGTCCAGGTGTAATAACCAGGTGTGTTTATGGTCCAGGTGTGATAACCAGGTGTGTTTATGGTCCAGGTGTGATAACCAGGTGTGTTTATGGTCCAGGTGTGATAACCAGGTGTGTTTATGGTCCAGGTGTGATAACCAGGTGTGTTTATGGTCCAGGTGTGATAACCAGGTGTGTTTATGGTCCAGGTGTGATAACCAGGTGTGTTTATGGTCCAGGTGTAATAACCAGGTGTGTTTATGGTCCAGGTGTAATAACCAGGTGTGTTTATTGTCCAGGTGTAATAACCAGGTGTGTTTATTGTCCAGGTGTAATAACCAGGTGTGTTTATGGTCCAGGTGTAATAACCAGGTGTGTAGTGTTTATGGTCCAGGTGTAATAACCAGGTGTGTAGTGTTTATGGTCCAGGTGTAATAACCAGGTGTGTAGTGTTTATGGTCCAGGTGTAATAACCAGGTGTGTAGTGTTTATGGTCCAGGTGTAATAACCAGGTGTGTAGTGTTTATGGTCCAGGTGTAATAACCAGGTGTGTAGTGTTTATGGTCCAGGTGTAATAACCAGGTGTGTAGTGTTTATGGTCCAGGTGTAATAACCAGGTGTGTAGTGTTTATGGTCCAGGTGTAATAACCAGGTGTGTAGTGTTTATGGTCCAGGTGTAATAACCAGGTGTGTAGTGTTTATGGTCCAGGTGTAATAACCAGGTGTGTTTATGGTCCAGGTGTAATAACCAGCTACGGTCTGTGGCTGGATGGAGCGCTTGTTTTCAACTCCAGCTCCTCCCAGAGGGTCTTTGCGGTGGAGGGTCTCTCTGCATGGAGCCAACACACACTCAGGCTACAGGCATGCACAGCGCAGGGCTGTGGGAAGGGACCACTGGTGAGTAATGACCACACGCACGCACGCACAATTAACCCCTGCATGCAAGACCCATGTTTTCTAGAATTATTATGCAAATGCAGTGTGTGCACGAGCAAGAGGTGTGTGTGTGTGTGTGTGTGTGTGTGTGTGTGTGTGTGTGTGTGTGTGTGTGTGTGTGTGTGTGTGTGTGTGTGTGTGTGTGTGTGTGTGTGTGTGTGTGTGTGTGTGTGTGTGTGTGTGTGTGTGTGTGTGTGTGTGTGCGTGCGTGTGTGTGCGCGTGTCACAGGGCGTCATAAAGGTGATCGATTCGCTGAGCTCAATAACGAGGGTTGTCGTGGCGATGGTGACATTTGGTAGAAATGCCACTCTGCCTCGTCGCCGCAACGACCCGACATGTTTTTGGGCATTTTTCCAATATGGACGCCATATTTAGTCAGGCGGGCAGATTTGCTGACAGTGCAGAACGAGAGGAGAGGAGAGGAGAGGAGAGGAGAGGAGAGGAGAGGAGAGGAGAGGGACAGAATGGCTTACTTACTACTGCAACTTCCTTATAGTTTATTCAAATGTTATGTTATCCAATATGAGCTTAATCAATGTATTGTTATTGTTATACAGTTTACTATGAAAACTGCATCTCCCTCTCAGTCAGTCAGTCAGTCATGCCTCGTGACATTATGACCAATACAGAATCCATTGCATATGTTTTTCTGACCTCATCAAACCCTGTACACTCAAGACACGCTCCATACTGTATATGGCCAATATACAGAATACATTCCATATGTTGATCTGACCTCATCAAACCCCTATATAGATCTCCATATATGGAGCTGGAGTCATCACAATGATAGCCCAACGGAATGATTTATCTCCAGAATGAATGAAATGATGGAAATTATCTCCAACTCTATACCTTCAAAACTCTTCACAGCAGGACGCATACTGTACATGTGCACAGTGGCACAGTCGGTATAGTGCTGTTGCCTTACAGCTAGAAGGTCCTGGGTTCTCTCCATCAGCGCCCATACCAACCCTGGCCAGCCGGGGCGCCTGACGTGTTCCTTCCACGCGCTACTACGTCCGGCCGGGGAAACTCCCCCCCCCCCCCCCCCCTGTCAGGTGAAAAGAAGCACCTTGGACTCCTCATGCATATAAGGAAGCATGAGGCTAGTCCTCTGCCCCCCCCCTCCCCCCCCCCCCAGGTTGGCAGAGGAAGTGTAGCGCCCAGGATTACATTAGATAATGGACACTGCAGGGTTTTAAAGTATAGGCTGCAAAATTGTGGGATAATTGTTTGTTTTTTTAAGACAATAGTATAGTAACAGAAGCTCTGTTGTTTCAGCGCGACTTCGCCCTTCTCGCGTCTTACTGGTGACCAAAGATCACTGTGTGTGTGTGTGTGTGTGTGTGTGTGTGTGTGTGCGTGCGTGCGCGCGTTGCCAGGTGGAGAGTCGTACATCAGAGCAGTCCCCAGATGGTCCGCTGTTACTGGAGGTTTCCACGCAGAGTTCTCAGTCTGTCCGAGTTCGCTGGATCGCCCCACCAAGACCCAACGGCAACCTCAGCTACACAATATACTACACAAGCACAGGTGACACGCACACACACACACACACACACATGTGCGCGCGCACACAGAGGAGCAGTGTGCGGTGAGGCTTCAGCAGATCTCCATATTTGCTGTTTAGCTGTTTATATTATTCTATTTCCCACAAAGAGCACGTTAGCTGAGTCAGCAGACAGAAATATAGATTACATCTAAAAACGGCTTCAGAAACACAGGTTCACCGGAGCATTGAGACAAATACATGGAAATGGCTGCTATCACGTGTTAATTCGATATGATTGAACTTTAATGATTATTATGATCATTAATCTATATTCACGTGTTTTATCCTGATTTATACTTAGCTGCGCAGCGGTGTCGCTCACACACAATAGACCAGATCTACAAGCTCACAGCTTGTAGTCAACTTCAACAACGGCTATTGTCTTTGCGCAACAGGGTGTATGCAACTAAATAGCTTACTGGCATTTCAGTTGTGATTGCTTGAGACAGGCCACTTCAGCCTCAAGATTCAGGTTTCTATTCTATTGTATTTCTTCTGCTTGTGAAATGGATTGCATTTCAAGTGGACAGAATGTCTTTGCATGTTGGTTATTTGTCTGCTGGGTATTTGTCAGCATATTTGCTGGAGCAGAAAAGGTGCTGAATGCAACCTAGTGAACAAACCTTTGGTGGGGTTCCCCCCCCAACCCCCTCTTGAAATTTAGCTCATTATGGACAACAAACTGTGTTATGCACAATTTCTATGTGTGATGACATGGCTGATTTTTATTTGTGGGAACCCCCCCCCCCCACACACACACACACACACACACACACTTAATACAACCTTTGTGGAAGATCTGGTTCTGGAGCGGAGACAAATAAATGAAATTAAAATATGTTTATCATTATATACTATATATTATCTCACAGTATACGATTGGAAAACCAGTCAGATTGAAAAAGGTGCGCTGGGTTTCACCGTCTTGAGGCGCGCTGCCTGAAGGTGACTTGAGCCACGAGAGGCACCTCCGAGGGAGTTGACGCAAGCGAGTTGCCGTACCGTAATCGTACAGTATTGCCGTACCGTAACGTACAGTATACCGTCG